>NC_090938.1:632460646-632763677 GCF_040938575.1 Ambystoma mexicanum | reverse complement strand
CAGAGCCACTTGATGTGTTTAGTACTAACAGTGACACCAGACCCCCCAAGAGGAACCAAGGGTCAAGGTGACAGTAGGAGGCAAGACATTTTAATTTCTGGTAGACTCTGGAGCCACTCATTCTTGTGTCCAATTGAGGGAAAATATTCAATGTCAAGTACTGCCATGAATGCTCAAGGATTCTCTGAGGTGCTGAGCTTAGTTTCTTTTACATATGAATTTCCAATCTCTATAGGAGAACATGATATGTCAATGCCATTACTATATTCTAGGCTGACACCAGTAAATATATTGGGACGTGACTTAATGGCAAAGCGTAACATGATGATATATTTTACTGATGAAGGGATAGTGTGCTCGACTACAGGGATACACTATATGAATGTGGGAGAGTTCATATTTGCCTTTACCGGCCAGAACTCATTACGGGGAGTTCCTGTAGATACAGAAGTATTTTTGTATGGAGTGACTATTTTATTATCATGGTTGCCCAGGTTGGTAGGTTAAGTATTGAGAGTACCTGATGCATTCTTGTTCAGACCAGAAGTTCCTATGGACGATGAGGAAGGGACGATTATTCCCTTAGAGTTAGAAGCAGCAGTTATCAGAGAAGAAACAGTGATGCTTTATGGTACAGATGATAAAGAAAGGGGTTGGAGGACAGTGATGGCCCTCAATGAAGGCTATAGACTGCCATATTTGACAGATGAAGAACTGTTCAGAGCTGACTAGTATTACAATGAACTAATGTTTTTTATAAGTATCACTAATTGGATAAAAGTGAAGAATATATAAATACCGCAGAGAATGGCATTGGTAAAAAGAAAACTGCCATTCTTTCAGAATGACTTAGAGAAAGTGCCAGAGATTTTATAGACTACACACCCATATGATGTGGGACTATTAAAAGGGATAGGTGCAGTGAAAATTAAATTAAAACCAGGAGCCCTTTTACCATGAGCAAAGCAATACCCCATACCCAGAGAGGCAGATGAAGGGATATTTGAGACCATTTCTGCTTTAGTGAAGCAAGTCATATTAGTGTCATCAGATTCATCATGTAGCTTGGCTGTGTACCCCATGACGATATCAAAGGGGGGGTCATGGAGATTTATTCAGGACCTTTGCCCTTTAAACAATATAGTTGAAGCTGAGTTTCCTTTAGTTCCAAATCCTGCGACAATACTGTGTAACATTCCATCCACTGCACATATTTCACAGTTGTCAAATTTGAAGACTGCATTCCTTTAGATTCTGCTTCATGAAGACTCACAAGATTTGACTTCCTTTTCATATAGAAATATGTGCCTAAAACATACTTGTTTACACCAGGGGTACTTTGAGTCCCCTTCAATCTATAACAGGCTCCTCCAGATGGACTTAGGCAATGTTCAACTCGAAAGTGCAATAATTCAGTACATGGATGACATTTTGGTGTGTAGTGAGACAGAAAAAAGATGTAGAGAAGACTCAGTTAAACTTATGACCATACTCTAACAGAAAGGATATAAGGTAGATAAGGAGAAATTATAATATTGTCAAGAAGAGGTTTGGTACATAGGACAGTTCATCGTCACAAAGGGAGAAAAGTGACACCTGAAAGAGCAGAAGCAATCATGAAAACGGGAGCACCTAAAACTGTGAGAGAAATGCAACAGTTTCTAGGGTCATGCAATTATTGCAGGGCCTCGGTTTTCAAATTACAGTACATACATTCAACCACTTTTAAAGCGTCTCAAAGAAGCACAGGTAGATAAGAGCACAATAATATAGACAGATGAAATGACTGAAGTGTTTAAAGAATTAAAAAAGGTGATCGGTACAGCTCCTGTATTGGGAATCCCAGATTACAATGAAGAATGGTATTTATTCTCCCATTCAAATGGAGAAGTCATGGCAGCAGTTCTTACGCAGAAGACTACATTAGGACATGGACACAAACGATCGGCATACTACAGTGGAATTTTAGATCCAGTAATGAAGGAACACTGTCCCTGTGAATAATTTTAACTGCTGCTGCATTCGCAATTGAAAAAGCTTCAAGTATAACGATGGGGTGCCAAATAACGTTATTTGTAGAGCATGCATGGTTTGCAATCTTAGAGAAGCCCAAAATTACATTGAACACACAAAGAGCATTGGGGTCTGAGGTGATTATTTCCAACCACACTATTAAAATTGTTTGATGGAAAACAGTAAATCCAGCAACGTTTGTAGCAGTACCAGTAGGGGAGGCTGACTATGTACATAAATGCACAACGTACTCTGACTGTTATAATGATGTTCCCAAGCTAGAGAAAATGCCCTAAGCATGGGAGGAATTGTTCTTATTGATGGTTCTTCAAAAATTGACCAGACAACTGGGAAGAGGCATACTGGAGCAGCGGTAGTGAAACTGAATAGTGAAGGTGAATTCTAGGCAATAACAAGCATGAAGTTGTCTTTGAGTTATTCAGCACAGAATGCAGAATTAGCAGCGCTCATCAAAGCGCTGCAGAGATTTGAGGATGAGGAAGTGATGAAGTACTCTGACTCCGCCTATGTGACATCAACCATACATATAGGTTTGTCATGCTGGAAAAGGAGGGGCTTCTTGCATGCAGACGGCACTCCAGTCTAACATGTAGCCCTATTGGATAGGCACATAGAAGCTTTAAGTCTCACATTGACCATAGCAGTCGTGAAATGCTCAGAACATTCTAAAAGAACAGACTTAATTTCCTGCAGAAACAAAGCCGCACACTGGCCAAAAAAGCAGCCTATTATTCACCTACATCGAGTTTGGAAAGAGAAGATGTTAAACAAATGACAGGGTAATGCCTGGTAGCAAGGGAGGGCTTTAACATGCTGTCTATTGTCCAGTTAATTGAAATACAACGTCGAGCTCCACAAGATGAACAAGATTTATGGAAAAAGCGGGGGTGTTCCTTATCCCCCACTGAGGCAATCTGGAGGCAGGACAGCACTAGAAAGCCAGTTATGCTTCTAGCACTGTTGAGAGTAGCGCTGGAGCTCATTCACTACCCAGCACACAAGTCTCAAGAGAATCTAGCTTCAACAATTGCAGAAGACTGGTTCTCACCCAATATTTTGGAACATGTGGCACAGTTCATTGTATAGTGTGCCAGAAATATAACGCAGGGCACACTTTGCGAACAGTGACAGGAGCAATCCTTAGACCCAAAGGCCTAGTTCAGCATCTACATGTACATTATGTAGATATGCTACAGATATGCAATGGCTACAGATATATGCTGGTCATAGTATCTCCTTTTTCTAGATGGAAAGAGGCTTGTCCATGCACACACTATGATGCCCCATGCACTGCCAAGTTACTTGTGCTCGAGGTGTTCCCCAGGTAGGTGGTGTGCAAGGTTTTGTGGTCTAACAATGGACCACATTTTGTAAATGAATTATTTGAACAGATAGTACTTCTGTTAGGTATGAAACACAAGTTTTCTTCTGCTTCTCACCCACATGTAAATGGCATCTGTGAGTGATTAAACATATTGTTAAAGGAGCGCATAGCCATGTTAAAAATGACTCTGAAAAAGAGATGTCTACATTACTTGTCCCTTGCCTTAATTGCTCTGAGAAATCACCCTGATTCAGATCACCATCTAACTCCTCATGAGTTGGTGACTGGACGCTATATGAGAACCCCACGACTCCTCCAACTAGTGTAAGAACTGATGCCCAGAGTGTAGCAAAGCCATTAGGCAACAAGATGCATGATTACCTAACAACAATGATTGCAAGTGTTTTTTTCATGTCTCAACAGATCAGGAATAGAAGGGAAGGGTCAAAAGGAATTGACAAAGACAATCAACCTTGTGAAAAAGGGGCTTTGCAGTGACCTCCAAGTTTATATCCAGGTGACCAGGTGTTAGTGCACAAATTTATATGCACCTGGAATACACCCCTCTTTGAGGGGCCACATGAGGCAGAAGAAGCTAGCCTGCTGTCAAACTGAAAGGGCAAAGAGCGTGGCTACATCTGTATGACATCAAACCCGATAAAGGCGAAACAGCAACCCCTCCCGAAGATATCCGAACTGAAGCAAGAGAAGCAGTTCTGTGGGTGCAGATCCATCCCGCAAAGCAAGAGAAAAAGCTCTGCTCATGCAGACTCGACTAATGGTTAGAAATGAGAACACGAAAAATGAAGTGCACACAAGCACTATAGATTAGGGTCTAGCGTTTCTCAAAATTTGACAAGAAGACAATAGACTTGCAGCTACCTGGGAACTCTTTTAAGACAAGCTTTAAGGAACAATGTAAGAAGAGTCTGGAATTTGAAGAAGAAAGATGAATATCGACCATCGTTTATGATACCTATTATAGCAATAGAACACACACTCTTGTCTGTTATCTTTTCTTATATATTTCAGACTTATCCAGCCCTAGTACGAAGAGGAATACACATTATCATGTTCTTGGAAGACTGGAAGAATAACTGTATTGTTTGGAGAGTGATAATTGCAATTATATTGCAGTTTCTGATATGCAAATGATTAAAAAGGAGATAACAAATGTGCATATTAAAGTAAATGCAAAATGGAGAGGCTTCAACATTTCAGAGATTCATTGTCATCCAGAAAGTCGATATTGTCCCCACTAAAAGTACAAACAGTCTGTTTTACATTATAACTAGGAGTCTATTTCAATTTAAAAGGGATGTTGAGGAAAACCATGAAGGTATGCATACATATCTTGATAATTCTGCTAATTTAAAAAATAATCTATGGAATCAGCACATGAAGGAGGTGGGAGAGAGAATGTCACATGAAAGTTGCCGTGTCTCGTCCTTAATACTCTATGCCATGAATGCAGCAAGGACATTTATTGCCAAAGATCATCTTAGGACAGTGCAAGAAGACAGCCAAGAAAGCTATTGCGATGAAGATAATTATTGACAATGATGCTGAAATGGGTGAGCAGATGCAACATGAAGCCATTACCCATAAAAATATAAAGAAATGTACCCTTGCACCTCGAGGAACCAGGTTCCATTGCCCCAAGGATCAGAAAAGATATGTAGGACGTTGGATATTCTGTTCACCCTCTTGAGAGTGCTACCACATGACCTGTAGTGTGGATGAACACATAAAGAATGCAGTTCACCTGAGGGAAGTGACGCAAATGTGGATCCCAAAAAAGAAGCACGATGAAAAGAAGATGCTGATAAGCAATGAAGAGGAGATAAAGACCATGGAAGAAGAGAATTTGGAAGTCAGAAATTCGACAAGAAGTGGGAATGTAGAGGAGTAGGTAGATGTTATCTCAGCAGTATCCACCCCCTCACTGCCGTCATAATGGAATCATCGGAAAAGAGCAATAAATGGGACCCCTTGCATTGTTCCCTTACCACATCGAGTGTATGAGAGATGTTATGCACTCAGACAGCCATACAGAATGTCTGAATGCGGGACATTCTTCATAGCTGAAGAAGAAAACATCTGGGAGAGCCAAATTGTTGGTCAATTAAACATACACAAAGTTCATATGAGATAGAGTGAGCAAGTCTCTAGAGATCAAGAGGAGGAACAGCGCCCTGCATAATTAAATCAAGTAGCAGTAAATAGAAGGCTGAAATCGACAAATGTGTGGTCTCTTCAAATGTGACTGAGAAGTCAAAAACAAAGGCTATTAATTAGAGCCTCAAGTTAAGATAGTGGTGTGCTTACACTCCCTTGAATGTTCCAGTACAGTGAGCAGGCAACAAAGTCAACTACAAATGGAAGACTTTGGCTGATGGCCTACCGATAAGAGATGGACTAATTGGGACAATGGGGAATAGTCTGATGGGATTCAAACACCTGATTTTTGTTTCAAATATGTGCTGCTAAAGAATCAATAGTCCAAGGTTTGGATAATATGCCAACCAATCAGTGGGGTTGGGGGACAACCTAGAATTTGATGAAGATTCAACCTAGGAATCCTCCCATCCTCTGCACACTATCAGTTTTTGGACAAAAGCCAATTAGTACAACATCTTTGAAAATTCAATCAATTAATTGTACATTCTGTACATGGAGTAATAATTTAATCACAAACAAAGGATTTTTTTGAAAAAGATATATTTCAATTAGAGGAAAATGGATTTGCAAACAAGCAAACAATCCAGCATTCATAAATATGCACAGAAATATAGGGAAGAAAGTCAGTTTTTCAAAGACGACGCATTTCGAGGAGCATTCCCCTTCTTCAATGGCCAATACGGACTATTGGAAAAAAGATAATTTACAGTGTTAGAATCCAGTCATTACAAAATATGTACAAGATGCATCCAATTGATCGTGAACTTCAGACAATTTTTTAATCCAAATTTTGACATTAGCCCAATAGAATAAAGGTCTAATCTTTGCACGTGTTCATGCCAAACATGGCTCTTGGTTTCTAATATTCATGATCTGTAAGGTATATTCAAATAACATTTTTTTTATGGTTATCCAACACTATACACATGTTTGTCACGGATTGACTGGTACTACTTAATAAAGATCCAGCGTTGGCACTGTACTATAGATAGACCATGAAGGGGTAGTTTAAAGAGGTAGTTTAAAGAGGGTAAATTCATTTAAAGATTCTTAACAGGGCAAGAAAAGTCAGAGAGCAAATGATTGCGACATACCTAAAGGGATAGGGGGAAAAGAACAATCATCTGGGTTGGAGCTTTTTCCGTGTTTATCTTAGTGTGGCAAAAAGCGGCGGATGTTGGCTTCGAAATTCAGTTCTGTTGTAGGGAATTTGAATGGCTCAAGGGTGATGCCAACCTGGGAAAGTAATGATATATTAGTGCATAGATGAGCACTGTTGCCTCAGTTGGACATATAGATAGTGTGCATGAGTCTCCTAATCTAGGATAACGCCTAGATAGGTTTCACTCTCAAATGAGAACTAGATGTAAACAACCTACCCAAAGAAATCTAGCGTGATACTCTAACTATTCATTACCTAAAGATGTGCACCAGTGTCTCAACCCGTTGGGGCACAACCTAACACACAATGTTGCATAAACCAATCCACTGTTGATTTGTCCGCTATTATCAGTACTATACTGTGAGAAACCTGAAGGTGTCTCACACTCTAGTCCATGGAGATCTGTCATCCAGCTGGCCAGGCAACGGCCATTGCTATTGGATCCAGTTGCTGAGGGTGGACCAGTGGGGGAGGATCACGTGGGTGGGGGGGTCTTCCACCTTCCTTATAACACCTTTTCCCCATCCTACCCCATGGGATACTTAGAGGCTCTACCTCCCCATTCCAACACGAACACTTTCTTACAAGGTGAAAGACAATGGACTAACTACAGAGCCATTTACCTGACGTGTCCCAACACAAGGGTGAGGCAGAGTCAGGCAATTTTCAATAACTACACACACCTGACAGCCCTTTCCCTTCCCCACAGGGATAAAAGGCAGAGCACGAGAGCACACTTTGAGCAAGGACCAACGCACGAGGAAGTAGCTATTCAAGGACAGCAGTTCAAACTGAGAAGAAAGGCAGCAAGACTGGAAAGGACAACAAGGAGGGAAGTACCCTTGTCCTTTTTGACCCAAATCCACAAAGCCCCAATGAAAGGAATCATAAGACCGGGAACTACAGCTGACGTGTGGTGTAACAGATGTTAATGGTGCACAGGACCCCCCCACACACTGATAAACAAGGAGGGGAGGCGTACTTGCTACTGTGGCACCATCCTTGACTCCAGAGACAAGAAACGACAAGGAGGTCAACACAGCCGGTGAGTCGGAGGGAGAACAGATAGTAAACTGGACGGTGTTGAGCGAAGGTTGCAAACGGCAACTTGTTAAGAAAGTGTGTGAAAGTGAACTTTTAAAGCCTGGGGAAAGACCAGCTGCAGAGTGGTCCAGCACCACATGACCGTCCATTTTAAAGACTCTGTATGGTCCCCCTTTCTTGTGAACATTATAGTAACAAGAGGCTGTAGGAAAGGCCAGCACGAAGAGTTAAGGTGGTCACACAAGGGCCGAGCCAAAATCCCTTCTACAATCGAAAGCCCTTAACTCATTACCAATGTTTTGACACTGTGAAACAGGCGTGTGTACCCGGCTGAGGGAAACACTGTACAAATGATAAATGTGGAAAGCCTGACTGGGGGCTTAAGAGAAATCCTGACTGGGGGCTAGAAAAAGCTAAGGGAAGTGACTCCCACAATACATGCATAAGTCCAATGTTTGTCAGGTTTCCCTACTTTATTAAATAGACAATAAAGTAGTACTTTGCCATATTCTTTGAGTCTGTCCGATTATTTGGTTTGAGATCATTACTGTAATCCTATCTAGCACAAAAAGCCATTTCCATGAGGTCTATGACTTTACGATGAAAGAAAGCCCTAACTGTAGTGAGACTACGAATTAAACATGAAGATACTACAATGTGGGTGGACGTGCACAATGAACTAGCAGCTGAACAAGCCAACCGCACATCATGTTCCAACCGCAGCATTACTGCTCTAACTTGACACAGGTTCCCACAAACATGCCTTGGCAGAGTACACCCCCACACATGTATGTTTTCCTCTCCCCTTACAGTCTTTGAAGTTAGCCCCCCCCACACAACCTTTCACAGGTTGGCCCTCCACTCCATGCATGTTTCTGGGTTTCCATTTTCCTATTTGATATGCAGATCTGGGCTCCATGCATTTAACCAACCCCGCTGAGGTCTAAAACCTCTGCCCCACTTCTGATTCATGCAAGGACTGACGGTGCACCTAGAGAGCAACCCAGTTTCAGAATCCCGGTCCCACATCTTTCAGCACTTGTCCATGCCTTGTTCTACTGCACGCTCTATACTGACCACTAATAACTGGGATTACCGAATGAAAGAAAACATCAATTTCTTTTGTCCCTTACCAGGGCTGTGCTACAAAGATAGACATCAAGGCCTAATACTTTGGAGAACTGCCACAAGGTTGAGTAGACCTTTAGACTGCAAACACTGATCTGGGTTTCCTTCCCTGTATGGACGATTTGTTCTCAGTCAGTCTTCTCGCCTTCGGTGTGTCAGTGGACCCCCTTGTCCTGGGACTCGGAAAGACGTGGGCTCGCCTGCTAGGCTTGCACAAGGGTTCAAGCTGAGGGCGAAACCCCAGAGCCGCTACCCAGACACCAGTGGGCTATGTGTATATATAGGCTTGAGTTCTGCATTATCTGCAACCCTCCTTCACAAAGGTCCCTGGACTTATTCCCAAGGGGAAACTAAAGGTTGATGGCTGGAGGGTTTTTGAATAAATCATAACCACAGGCACAGCTCCGGGCAACCCTCCAGACCATCGTTTTTCAGCCTGCCAAGCCATTACAGAAGGGGAAAGACCGTATGCAAATCAGGCTTGGTCCCACCGCAAAAGGGGCAGTCCAGCCCAAACTGCTAGGTCACATCCCTTCTGTACTAGACCACTAGCAACCCCAGACATGTTTCGGCCTTGTTGGGCCTCATCAGTGAGGAGTAGCATGGATCTTTAGGCCCAGCAGGCGTGGTACTTGCTTTCCTCTTTGATGGGCATCAATGATCTTGTGCCTAATGGAAACTCTGCTGCACCTCTGTCCTCTCCTCTCCCGTCTGGCTCTCCTCCTCCATCTTTTCGATGCGCCACCTTGTTGTTGAGGCCTGGCGGGGCCTCAATAAAGATGCACGACGCAGGACACGTCTTGACTCTTCTTTATTCCATCTCAGAACTGCCTTCTTCCCCTCTCCCGCCTCCCCTCGTCCCCTCTCTTTTCCGTTTCTCCTTTCGATTTCCGTTAAAGGGCCTGGTGCCCTTTTCCGTTCACAACACTCGTATTCATCTTCTCGATGCGCCACCTCATATTCATTGTTCCAGCCCTCTGGTTTCACCCATTTCAGGCATTGGGTTTGGGTTCTCCTTCCTTCCAACGTCATCCACGTATCGCCTCATTTCCTCCCTGTATTCGCTCTCGCTCTCTCTGCCATCTTGCTCTCATATCTTCTTCAACATCCTCCCTACGAGCTCTCCCAAACTCCACCGCCTTCCCTCCCTCTTAATGTTGCTTTTACCACATTTTCTCACGCTTGTTTTGATTCTCTCTCCACCTCTCCTCTCTGCACCACAAAGCTCCTCTGCAATACACATGTCCACCTTGTCTGCTCTCCTTCCAGCCTCCTTCCTTCACTGCTTTGAAAACCCTTCTGTCCTGTCTGCCTCCCAGGATTATTTCCTCCTCCTCTTTGCCTCAGTCTTCTTTCAACTCTTCCCCAGAAGATTCTTCCTTTGTCTTCTCCTCTTTCTATTTCTACTCTTTGACCCCAACTTTTGATACACTTCTTTCCCTCACCATAACACTCACTCTTTTCTCCTCGCTCCAGCTCTCACCACTCACCACTCTCCTTGCTCCTTCTTGCTCCTTTCTTCACTCCTAACAAGCCTCTGCGTCTTGCTAGCCAACACCTGGACCAATATTTTTGTCAACTACCCTACTCCTCCTATATTACGCAGTCATATGCAGGAGTGGGAGCGCCTGTGTATACTTGTGATGGCTGTGGTGGCCCACCTCCGGTCACCAGGGCGGGCCGCAGATGGTGTCGGGGTACACGACACACAGATGCTGCGCTCACGCAGCGTAGTACAGGCAGGGGTCACCCTGACTCGTCCGGATCACCTGACGGATTGCCACAAGGCTGGGGGTCACCCCAGCAATGGAAGCCTCAGCACTGGGGGCACCCAAGTCAGGCGTCCAGGACAGGCTGCGACTACGCAGCAGGGGAGTCAGAATAAAGGACACAGATATGAGTTGCCACTTCCTGGGGCTCTGCTGCACTGCCTGGTGCGTGCCAGCAGAGCCCCTTTTATTAGAGAGGCGTTATGACATTGTCATGACGCTCTCTCGCTTCCAAACACTAGACCCACACACAACATCCCTCCTTTATTATGACAAAAGAAAAATCACCCCCCCTCTCCAAAATAGTGACCCTATACTGGGTCAGACTTGGTGCATTCCAGTCCGCGCACCCTTTCTACTCCTACATCATCACTACAAACACAAGGTGCATTCCAATCCGAGCACCACCTCCTAACTAATCAAAGCCTTGAACTTTAACCACTGCAAACAAACAGGTGTGTGTTGCAGTCTGCACACCATGGGGCCTGACAGCGGGCTGTTCCAACTCAGAAGATTCCGGGATCGAACTGGCCAGTGGCGCTGCTGCAGGACAGAAAGAATATATTTCCTTCATCTTCCTCCTCACCCACATCATACTGCATTCTCCTTTGTTCTTCCGCCACTTGGACCGCAGGCACTCAGGGGTCTTTCTCCCCTTTAACTCACTCCCCCGATGTTCCCACTATGCTGGCTGGTGTCAGGGTGAGGCACCCCCGTGCGAAGTGATCCACCTTCCCGCACCTCCCACAGATGTGTCCTTTGGCAGGGCAGTCCTGCGGGTGTGGAAGATCCCGCCCGCACTGATGGCATATTGTGGCACCGGGGTCTCTCCTTGGCCAGTCTCCTCTCCTCATTGGCTTTCCTCCTTTCCACTTGCCGACAGCTGACACCTCCTCCAGCTTGCTCCGCTGCATGGGGACCTCCAGCTTGAGGTGTTTCTGCATAAGTCCATGACTGAGGCCCGCACCTCTGCCATTTCCTGGGCATGGCCAAGATCTAGTATCCAGTCAATGGTTAGTGCTGGGACCCTCAGGACTTGCTTGTTCAGCTTTGAAGAACTGCAGCCGTATGTGATCTGCGCCCTGATTTCGTCCTCCTCGAAATTTCCCAGGACACAGGACAGTGCAATGCTGCGCAGCTTCCAGTGAAATGCATTGAGGCTCTCCCCTTCCTCCTGCCTTGCACATCTCATCCTGAATCGTTCATAGTCCCTGTTGACCATGGGTCTGAAATATTCGTTCAGGGCTGCAATGGCTGCATCATAGGTCTCATTTGCGGGCCTTAATGCCTTGAATAGCCTTTGGACGGCCAGTCAGTCTGGCGGAGTACAGGAGTTTGGGGCGTTTGGCCTTGTCCTTCATTTCCAATGCCTCAAAGTATAGTTCAAAGTTCTCTACCCCGGCGGTCCCCCGGGGTCCTCTTGACTGGCAGGCGCACCCACCTAGTCAAAGTGAGGCAGTGGTGCGAGCTGTCCTCGACATGCCCCCTTGACATCCGACATGATAGAGCCTGGGCGGGCACACGATGTAGCTACGGGTGGTGGGTCTTAGGGCGCCTGTCCCTTGTGGACGTCTTTAAGGGTGCACAAGCACTCACCCGGGGAGGCGCTACCCTTGGGGTAAGGTAATTGGTCTGTGCGTGTGGTACAATCACCGTTCTTTGGCCCTTCTGTGCCGAGGTCCCAGAGGGCGCATGAGCACTCCTTCGGGAGCCACTACCCTTGGGGGACACCTGGGGGAAAAGGTTGAAAACCTAAATGGATGAATGACCCCTCTGTCTCCACGAGTCCCGGGCATCAGGGCCCTTCACCAATCCCCCGGGGTACCTTCCTCCTTCTTGTGCAAAATGTATAGGACAGGCGTTCTTTCCTGGCCCCTTGTGGAATAGGAGAGGCCAAGATACCGTGTTCCTCTTCTCTCTTCTTTCCTTGTTGTGACTAGGTGGGTCAGCCGCCCAGTATGTTGACTTCCAGTCACCGCCGCAGCCCGAATTGACAAGCCACGCCCCTTTTCTTTGTCTCCGGGGACAGGAGTGGTGAGGCCACGCGCCCCCCTTCAGGTCATGCTACGGGCGTGAGGGGATGCCCATGAGCGTTTTCTTCTTTTTTTTTGTCCACAACAAGTCCAAGTTAAGAGTATTTTCACCCTTGGGCGGCCCAGGGCTAGATGAGGTTGCCCTCACCTCCCTACTCCGCTCGTGGCAGGATGAGCTGATGGGTCGCAGGCCTGGGCCTTCAGGCTCCGCCCCCTTTCTTTGTGCTGGGGATTGGCGGCTCCACGCGGCTCACGCCGCAGCAACAAACGGCTCTTCCTCTTTGAAGCCGCTGCAGGCACCAGGCAACCTGTGCAGGTATACAGCACCAGATCCCTGGGCCACCCGCCACGCAGCCGATGCCACGTCCTTCCTCCACATGGCTGCGGACTGCCACCATGTACGCGGGTCCTTTTCTCCACCCGCTCGACACAGGAGAAGAGGAACACCTCTGGGCGGGCGAGAACTCCTCATCGCCAATGTGGTGGCCCACCTCCGGTCATCGGGGCGGGGCCACAGATGGTGTCGGGGTACCCGACACGACACACGGACGCTGCGCTCACGCATCGTAGTACAGGCATGGATCACCCTGACTCGTGCATCACCGGACGGATTACCACAAGGCTGGGGGTCACCCCAGCAATGGAAACCTAGGCACTGGGGGCACCTAGGCCAAGCATCCAGGACAGGCCGCGACCACACGGCAGGGGAGTTCGAATAAAGGACACAGACACGAGTTGCCGCTTCTTGGGGCTCTGCTGCACTGCCTGGTGCATGCTGGCAGAGCCCCTTTTATTAGAGAGGCGTCATGACATTGTCATGACGCTCTCTCGCATCCAAACACTAGACCCACACCCAACATTGGCAGGTGCAGGATTGGGTCTGAAGGGTCCCTAGATTAATTTCCCCTGTTGGTAATGTATGTCCACCGCGGTGCGCGACCATGTGGACCGAGATGATTTCAGGCTCGACCATTATCTTGGCACACATGAGCGGGTTCAGGATGCCACAGAGTGGACCGTCCTCATTCACTCTCCCCCGGTCTGACAGTGGCTGCAGTACCTGAACCCCTGATGCCTTCAGCATCCCACTGTGGAGTAGAACAGTGGCAGAATGTCTATACATGGTTCTTCAGCATTTAGGCGGCCACCAAGGGGGAATAAAACCTACTGGGATACTGGTTCACTGATCTACTAGCAGACCTGAGGATCCCTTAAAAGGTAAGGAGAATTAAGAGTAAATGTAAAAATGCAGTGCAGGCTATTGGGGTGAATCTTTCTGCGACATGGACTCATTAATATCATATGGCAGTTTTCCAAGTTAGTTGTCCTGTCGCATTGCAAGTGGCCTGTAAGTAGACCCCCTACTCGTTTTAGAAAGGAAAAAACGGATTGCCACTTCACAAATTGTGCCAGGAAATACTTTAATCAAATGTGTGTCCTTGGAGTTGCACGTATTTTGGCCCCTGGCCTTTCACAAAACCAGACAAATACCCAATAGTTGATGAAATCATTTCTTATAGTTGCTGAAAATATTCTTGGTGGATGCTGGAATTCCGGGGTAATCCCTGTTCCTATATCTAAGGAGCTAAGTTCTCCTCGCGGCCACGTTGTTGAGAACTTAGCTCCTTATATATAGGAACAGCAACTATAAGAGAGAATTAAGAGCGGGCTGCCTGTGATGTGCAGTTCTTTACTCGTAGGATAAGGTGGGGTGGTCTAAGGCATCCCCTGCTCACCTCGTCCAATCACAGCGTCACACTGCAGGTGGAGTCACTTGGCCCCTCGGAGCACCGCACCCACTACCCCCAGGCAAAGAGATGTGTCACAGAATCCACATATTCTTTCTTTTCCGAATAATTGCAGGGGGTTTCCGATGTTCTGTCTGCTATTGGGGTTTACACCACGCCCCATTGCCATTTGTAAGGCGTCTTGGTACGATGGGATGTGAACATGATTGGGCTAGGTTTCTTTATTTGGGACAGGTGGAAAGTGTAGGGTAGCGTTGAGGTTGTATTGATGGTAAGTACCTGGGCACCATGTGCAGGTTTGTCTTTAGGTGGTCTGTGTGGAGAGCACCTCGTGTGCCTGCAATAAAAGATTGTGTTGGTTGGGACTGTGGTATACAATGAAGGGGGGAAGATGTAGGGGTATAATATTGTGATCTTTGTTGGCACCGGGTGTTTAAATGCTGTGTGTGGCTAGCTTAGAATTTGAGCGTGCTCGCGCGGCAGCAGTCAGTGGAGACCCCAATGGGTTTTTGGGATATCTTATCCAATGTAGCCGTGCGGAAGTCGTGGAAGTGGTGGATTTCTGGGCAGAGTCATTGTGTGGAGCAGCCTAGAGTGGGTTACTATCCCTGACAGCGGACTGTGTGCAGCACCTGAACCTAAATCACAGTGGAGAAAAACTGGGAAGATATTCAGGAGTAGACCATAGCGGGAATCATCGCCTGTGTGGATGCTACTCTGCACACCAAGCACTGCGCAGGGGTGTTGCTAGGTCTGGAAAAGATCTGCACTTCAATCCTGGGCTACAACCAAAAGACTGGGGGCTATAGCCCCCCCAGGTCCCCACTATCAATGCCTCTGATGCCTGTATCCTCTGACCCCTCACGCCATACTCCTCTCCATTCTGCAGGCCGCTCTCCAGTCCACACCATCACACTGCACCACTGCTTGGCTCCACACTCTGGGGAAACACTGTTTCTCTGTGCTGCTCACTTGTCACTGTGGAGTGAGATAGCCGTGGGTGATACCTCGAAGTAGCCGGCAGTGGCAATAGATCGCAGTGGCACAGAATAATGGTGGACAGGGTCTAGGAGTAAACAACAGCGAAATCACAGAGGAGCAGACTGGAAGGGGGGTGATACCTCTAAGCAGATAACAGTGAGGACATCCAGGAGTAGAGTCAGGATGTGCACATGCTGGTGGAGAAGGTTCTGGAGCAAACAGTGAGGGGGGCTAGGACAAGATGCGGCACATAGGCGTGTACAACAGTGGAGCACTGTGCAACAGTGGAGCACTTAAGAGGCACAACTCCTGTTGCATCGTTTTGGATAACATTCTAGCTATCACTGGGGCCAAAGACAGTGGTTACTAACCAGGGTCGACTGCTTTCGGTAGGCCAGAGAGAAATACCCCACATCTCTGCATGGCCTACACACTATTGCCGGCATTCGAGGTTGTGCTGCATCAACAGTGGCGCCTAAACATGCAGCCCAGATGGGGCAACGCGGTGCAGCATGTAGTCCAGAGATGGGTCTTTGATCGGGTTGACCAGTACCGGCAGCTGACACCCTCCTTCTACAAAGGTAGGCTGCCCGCGAACCTCCTTGTTGCTGTGTTGGTCATCAGAAGACGCTAGGACACGAGGCAGCCACTCTCTCCCCACCCAGGCCCCACTCTCAGATCAATGGAATCATTGGTATCTCACACATAATGGTCTTGTTTGTTTATGTTTCTTTGACACAGCATCCTGTACATTCAGTAACTGTAAATTATGGGTCCAGACCTCTTATGTAAATATCCACTGTATACATACGGTGGAATTACACCACCCTACCACTTGTTATCCTGTGGCAACCGCACAGACCAAGTGGCAGTAAAAGTAAATGATGTTGGCAGTAAGTCGGCAGAATTACCATCGAATTACCACCAAACTTGTAACGGGGGCCTAAATGTTCACTGTGTGTCCACAAGTAGGGACAGGCAGGAATTTAAAATGCACACACATTCGCGCCTGGCTGTACTTCTCGCCCCTTTTTTATACACACGTATCCAATTGTATACTCAAGAACTCAGCCAGATGTATTTTGCTCTCTTTTCTTTTCAAGTGGACAGCACCAGTGTAAGCCTGTTACCACAGATGCCAAAGCCTCAGGCATATGATATGGGGTGCACCTACCACCCCTGATGATCACAGATGTTGAAGTGAGACGGAACTATGGGGAACCGAGTTCCACTCGTTTTAATTTTTAATGGTGGCAGTTCCACTGCTTCCTAGAGCAATGTTCGAAGTACTGGATTCATTTTATTTAAAGTTATAGCATACCTCTTAATTTCACTGGACAGGCCAGTTGAAGCTTATCACTTCACTTGGGCTTATACTAAGCACCTTCTGTGCTCTGAGGCGCGTTGTGCGAGAGGGGAAGCACGTTTAATCACATATCTCGAACTACTTAAAAGCCCTAGCAGAACCTTGAAGGCCAAAACAAAGAATATACGTTAGAATTTCGAAAGGAGAAATTACCGCATCCATTTTCTTTTGGGTTAAATTGCAGGGGGAGACTTTAACGTTTCCCACACTCTAACTATTCCCCTTAGCCCCTAGCCCCCACCCCTATATTTCTTAAAAATGTCCCCAAATCTGAAGAAATTAATGCAATAACGCTGCAGTCATTTCTCCTTTGGAAATGTTTTCTGCCTACTTTTCTTCGGATACCAAAACAAATGGCTCACTGGTTGCCTCCTCATTTCCTTTTCTGGTAATAATATTTGCCCCCTTTCCATTTCATGCAGACTTTAAGGTTTGTACATGTATATTGTTCACATAAACACAACTACTCCTGGGCCACTGTGCAGCCATTAACAGCATCTCCAACAGAATCTTCCGGAGTACGGATAAAAGAGAGGAAGAGTTGGCACAATCGCGCTACCTTCAGACGCGCTGCTAGGGGGGGCTGAGGGGGCTATAGCCCCGGGTCTTTTGGTTGTAGCCCCGGATAGAAGCTCAGGGACTACACCTGAAAGGCTAGCTAGCCCTCAGTCCTGACAGTCCTGACATTAGCGCAGCCCCTGGTCTTTTGGTTGTATCCCCAGATAGAAGCTCAGGGACTACACCTGAAAGGTTAGCTAGCCCCCAGTCCCGACAGTCCTGACATTAGCGCAGCCCCGGGTCTTTTTCAGCCCTAGCAACACCCCTGGCTACCTTAGAAAGTCAGCACTTTCCTGGCCTGATCAGTCCTTTCCAAAAAAGAAAAAATATAAATGGCCGCTCTAACCTCCGGTTTTCTTGAATTTCCTCCATTCCCACAACCAGCCGTCCCGACTCCCGGCGCTTGGGTCACTGCTCTGGTACAGTTACTTTATTTTTTGCACTTATACAGTGGTATTCAAACTTTTAATACTGAGCCCCGGCACACGCTCCCCTGGAGTAAAAATACTGTTTCCAGCCCCCCCTCCCCCACAAGCTATGACTGCTTATATTTCCTATTAAGTGCTTATAATTTCTATTAAAAGCAGTCACCGTAATGCCTTTTTTAAAGAGCCTTGCTCCCCCTGGACATCCTTCAGGCCCCCTTAAGGGAGCTAGTCCTACAGTTTGAAGACCACTGACTTATAATGACGTTTGCAAGATTGGCGCAGGGACCAGCAGGCAGTTTTTTTTAGCTTCACCCCTGGAGAAATTGTAGGAACAAGGAATTCAAAAAGCTTGAATACATTCACGGCTTTGCAGATAAAACCCCTCCTGTCGCCACTAAGGGGGGGCTGGGGGAGAGGCCCAGTGGCACACAAGCTGGGGTTGATCGGAGCTGCGTGCATGGCCGTCCATTGCTGCACGCCACAGACAGGGGCGATGACAAGTCTTATCCTGGAAGAGACATATCACGCCCCCCCGCCCCCCAGTAACTTGTTATCAACCAGGGAGTGCGCATAACTGCACCACAGAAGGTCTTTGCAACTGCCCCACTGTAAAGGAAATTCAGCATATGGAATCAAAGTAAGGAATATATATATATATATATATATATATATATATATATATATATATATATATATATATATATATATATATTTAATGTTTATTTAGAATTACAATAATAATGAACACTTTAAAAGTAAGCGCATGCGCAACCGGGACGATTGCTCAGGGGCAATGCGTTTGTCTTGGAAGCGCGACAATGCAAAGCAACACCGGCGCCAATCCGTGCTCAGAGACTGGCCTTCGGTATTAAGCTTGTTACAAAAGATTCATTAACAGATTAGAATAATGTTCACTGCTTTTGATGGTCTTTTTAAACTAATGATACACTTTCAAATTTTTAAAAATAAAATATTAAATTGTCTGTTTCTTGGCTCTTGCCATCAAATTTGAGGGCCGCTGAGTGCTACATTCAAGTTATAAAGCACACGTCGGTCATTAACATGGCCTCTGGCCGCTAAAGACAGTCGCCAAAATGCAGACCTGGTCTGGACCTTTTTGTTGTTAGGCAGCGGGTCCAGACAGATCTCCTGCGTGTCAATGGATCCACGGAGGTATGCTAGTATGGTGTTCCAGAGAGCAGTTACCCGGGTAGAGGAAGCCAGTCTCACCACCAGAGTGGGTTGTTGAAAGTTGGTGATGTTCAGTAGAGACGGTGCATCGTAGGCCCTGGGCTGAATTTGGAAATGTATCCATCACCATGCGTGGCCAAAAGCATCAACTACCCTGTGTACGATGCATAAAGCTTGCGCTTCACTCTCTTGGCCAATGAGAACCAATAGAGGGGTTGCTATAACATTACCGCATTTCAGTTCATGTATTTTTAGAGGAAGTCAGCACGGCAGCATTTTACCATGCCTACAGACTACTATCATATGGGTCAAGGGTCTGGCACAAAAATTGGCACATGGATTTCATTATAAACCTCCTCTCAGCCAATCCGAATGCTCCGGATGCAGTCTAAAAGCTCTGGTATACACTTTCTTGGGAAGGAGAGAGGGTCTTCCCACCCCCCTAGGCGATACCAAATGAGAAGCAAACGCTAGAGAGCACACCCAGGGAGCAGGGGAGAGGCGAGTGGACACAAAGGAGGATGCATGATCAATTTAGTGCATGCATTAGAAACAATACAGTAGATGCATGCATGAACGCCATTTTAGCTAATGGCAGCCATCTTGGAACTTAGGCACAGGCGCAGCGAACAGCATTATGTGTGTTAGTATTAGATCCCTTGCATGAGCGAGGACATCACCCCCACCCCGGTCAGGTCTCACAGAGTCCATGAAATTCTCCATTGTTCTAGAAGTTACAGGCCCTCGCACAGAGGGAAGAATGCACCCAGAAAGGTCATGAGAAGGGAGCAGTGCGCCTCTTGGCAGTACCATCCCACGGGACAGATTGCAAGGTCCTCCTGCCCCCAACAATCCCCACATGAGAAATACAGCCTTGCAATGCTTTCATCCCGAGACCCCTGCATGCCTCAGTACCATCCAAACCCAGACCACCGACCATAAAACGTTTACACCCCTCAATCGATCACTAAGATCAGAAGGCAAGGCTATGGCACCTTCACAAATGGGTCACATGATTTCTGCATCAAGGTGCAGGGTGGTGGCAAATTATATCCCAAAACAAAGGTGGAGCACCTTGGGAGTTACTGAACTGTCTGGGAAATGAATGGAGCATGTGAGTTAGGATGACCTCAGCCCTCCCTCGAACTCATCTCTCTATCTGTCAGGTGCACAGTTACAACAATAAAATGACATTGTTTGTGTTAGTAGCCAATTAATTGTTAGGCCAACTTCCCCGCGGATGACGAGCCCAGCAGCTCCCACGTGGACGAGGACGAACAGATGAAGATAGACCAATGGCCTGGCATCCCATATGGAGCAGGCCCTACATGTATGGAGCTCTTCCAATGAGGAGCGGAGAACTGCACTGCGTGTAATTGCATCATCAGTGACGTTGTTTGTGCTTATAATGAGCTACATGTGCGTATGGAGACCAGAACGTTTGGCGGCAGCAGAGTTCTTTGTTGATGCATCTCTATTTGTAGATATAAATACTTGTGATCCTTGCAAGCAGTGTCTTGGGCCTTTTTCCCTAGCGGGTTGTATTTTTTACTGGTGTGTGCATGCAGGGGCGTGCCTTCAACCTTTTTCCAAATATTCCAACATGAGCAACAGCCTGACAAGCAGCACGGAAACAATTGTTTTGTCAGCAGTGCAAAAGCTGATGGAAGTACGTGCAGTTGAATTCCCCAAACTAACAAAGAACAATGAAATACAAAATGTCTAAAGATTGTTTGGACGGTGCGATTGGGCAGAGTTTCTTTGGCCTCCTCGAATAGTACTCCACTTCTGGAGATTAGATTAAGGGATGGCGTTAGCGCCTCATTGGTTAGGCTAAATCTGACACAATATTATAATAGCTAGGGTTAAAAAAGAGAACAACTGAAGAACAATTCTAGGTCACGTTTATTAAATGAACTTTTAGTCAAGGTTCCTATTTGATTATGAAAGTAGAACATTCATTGTACAATTACTTCAAAAGCAAAGTCAAAACCCAATTAACTGTCCACCACTAACACAAAAAAGTAAAAAAAGATCGAGCAAAAACCTAATCATGTCAATCACGTCATCAAGAGCATATCCACAATCAATAATAAAATTGCACAAAAGAACACATAATTCACAATGTAAGGCTTCACACACACAGCTTTGGTCCAGAAGTCAGGGTACCCAAACAATTTCTAGGACCCTGTAATTAACCAGTCCCAACGGGTTTCAACATATAAAAGTTCAAAAACGTCTTCATCGGGGGGGATTCAAAGCACGGGCTGTGTTTGGTAGATTCTGAAGAAGGCACATACTGGGTCACTCATAAGATTCCTCAAGGTTCAAAGCGGCCCAGTTGCAATCGTGCTAGTCATCTAATGGCTCACCCAACAGAATATATTCTTCAATTCTAAATAGGCTTTGAAGTACAGGTACCTTCTACAGAACACTGATGCGTATTATTTCCTTTTATAAGGAGACGTGCAAGTATCATCTTGGGGGTAATCCAGCAGAAGCAGCTTATCAGGTGTGTGCACACCCTTAGTTGTGTAGTCGGATGCTCTGTGCAGCGGCCCCACGATTAATCGTTATTGGGGCATATTGTTGTGACAATTATTGAGTTGGTGATCTGACGAATAGCCAAAGTTATGGCGTGCTGTTGCTTCCTTCTTTAGAGGGTCGATACGATTAAACACTCCCAAAGATGTGTTGTCTGCAGGCGGTCCGCTCCGATAACAAGGGAGAGGAAAAGGGACGCATTTGAAAAGGAGTCATTTCGTCAGTTGCCAATGGGCGAGTTCAAGTCCAGTACACCAAGTCCCTCAAACTGGCCAGGTGCTTCGGTTGCTTCAGATGTCTGCCCAATCAACATCCCCGAACCAGTAGGTTTGAAAAATACAAACCATGAAACCTTTACATTTGACTTTAACCACTGAAGTGCCAGGCTATTATGCAAGTCTATGCAAAAAGGACGAGCATACTCGTCCTTGGCACGTAAGAGTGAATACAAGTTTTGGGGAAAAACATGAGCAGTGCCATGTGAACTAATTACCCCCAATATGGCAATTAGGGACTTATCATGGATTGGCTGTATACAACCATACTTAAAGCCAGTGCCATCCCGCGCCATCCATAGAGATATGAAAGTTTGGATGAGTCAAGCGCCTGTACCGCCTTACCTATGTACCCGCCGCAATATTGGCCAATGTAAGCGAATGTGCCGATTATTTATTTATTTTTAATTTTTATATCGTGCCGCTCAGCCATGGGTCTCAGGACGCACATAAAGGAGACAAAGAGGAGAATGGAAGAGTGGATCAATTAGAAGTGTTACGATATGCCATATTATGCAGCAATAGAACCGAAAACTGAAATCACATTTTAAATGTTTGGGGGAAAATGAGGGAATCCAGCAAAGCTTCCTGGGTACACGACGCCCATGAGGTCAAGCTTCTCCAGTTGGACAATTTGAGCAAAATGTACTCTGTGATCGAAAAATATTTAACATTCTTCGAGTCACAGTTAAAAATGCAAAAGCTGCATTGAAGCCGGAAGTGCACTTTGGAAATTTTGGAATACGGAAAGATACGCTATATGTTTAAAATTGATAGAAGTGGGAGGCATTAAATATTTCATTGAAGTATGTAATTGGTACAATGGCGGTCTTTTTAAAGTTAATTTCATTATACATTGTTTAAATGATTCGTTTTATTTGTATTGAGTAACACGTTTTTGGGTTAGGCACCCTATCTTGAGGAATATTAAAGAACTTGGAACAGGAGGCTCTTGGAAAATTACATTACAAGCAGTTGCCATGAATAAGCAAAAAGAAAGCTAACCTGGTGGTCTGCAGTATATTAAATGGTACTGTTCTTTGTGTTATACGTGGTGCAAAACCCAGAGCAAAAGGCTTTTTAAAATAGCTCACGGAGTGATCTGGATCACATTTAGGGCCTCGAATGGTGCTAGATTGCCAAAGTGAGAATATTAGATTTTCCCAGGATCACACACTTTAAGTGGTGGAACCGGGATTTGAGTCCAATCTGCATTTTAGGCACTTGACATCAATGTGCCTTTCCAGAAAACCGAATTTAGGTGGCCTTACATCTTGTAGCCATTTCGGTTTTTGTGTGCTTTAGCAGTGCCTCGGTGATGAACACTGACCTTTCTCCTCCTTCTGTGCAGGGTTCTAGCCCTGCTCCTCTCTCCTCCCGTCTGTTCTCTGTGCCCCCACTCACTTGCATCACACTAGATTCTGTCAAGTCGCTAGGATGGTTTATGTTTTTATGTCTCTGTCTGTGCCTTCCCCTCTCCTTTGCCCCCATCTCTTCCCTCACTTTATGTCACGGCACTTGTACCACACTAGATGCCGCCAGGTCGCTAGGAGGGTCTATGTTTTTATGTTGTTCAAGTCTCTTACATCCCAGTTCACATGTTTTACCATATTAACACATTGCACTTGCCTATTCTGAACCTTCCATGGCCTTGTTCGAATGTCTTTCAATTTCTGATTGTATACTGTGCTTTTTGCCTGCCCTGGCGCGCTTTGTCCAAGTGTATTGTATTGGTGCTTTCTAAATGACCAATAAATAAATAAACAAACTAACTTGGCAAATCCATAACTCCGTAAATAAACATGTTGTCATTGCATTTTGATTTCACACATTTACCTAGAAGCCTACAAGTACCAGAATGCAAAGCAATGTGAGATTTAAAACTTGCTCTCAGTTTTTTTTATCAGGCTTCTGTCAAGGATTGAAGACCCACAACAACAAATACAGTGTGATTAGGTCACCAATGTGTAGTTACTGTTTGGCACAGGCATGCACCCTCATTTTAAATCTGATGCGAATAAAGTGCGAAGCTCCACAAAAGATCTAATTCAAATAATCACACATCCTGCAAATGAAGGAGACAGTTTGAATATGTTTTTTGTGATTTTGTTTTATTGGCCTGCAAGATGGCGGCCCTCTGTGCACATTGCCCTGCCACAGAGGCACAGGGGAGTGTTTCCATGCCCCTTTGTCTTATCAGCAAGCAGTGGCACTTTGCGCTGCTGACTAGTGATCTTCACCCCTTGGAACTCGCACTTCCCTGAATATGCCGCCAGGCTACTTTGGGGGCAAACCAACACTTTTAAGACCACTGCACTCCATCACTCTAGCTTGCTATAGAAATCCTTCAGTCGATCCACAAGATCCCGAATTCTCACTCTGTGCAAGAGGCGGGGCAAGGAGGTAGCCCTTGAGACAAAACGTCTCTGCTGGACTCATCTAATCCGGCACCTTTTTTAACTGAGATTCAAGCTATGTAAAGGTCCAACATTTCTAGAGTGAGTGGTCATGGAACAGATCTCTGATTTTGTGGACTGAATTATACAGTTATAAGTCAGCAAATTTCACTGAAGTCAAAATACCGAACAAATACAGATTTTTTTTTTTGGGGGGAGTTCCCCCCCAATGGCCCTGTTTTTTATCCTTTTCACCCCACCCATTTTAACCCTTACCCCACTACCATGTATATATTTAATTAAAATGTTCTGTATTTTTTAAGTATTTTGGGTTTCGGTAAAACTTACCACTCTGATTTATTTTCAGTAAAATGACTGGGTACCAATTATACAATTTGCTGGATATCTTTCCAGTCGGCTTGCATCCAAGGAAGGGAATGGAATCAGCGCTCCGGTCGCTCCTTGATGATGCAGGAAGGGCTGCTGCCTGCATTAGCAACTGCACAGCCAACCTATTAGATCAGTCTCCTGCTCTTGACACCGCCAGCAAACATCTTGTTCTGCTGCCTAGAGCAGGTCAGACTCTAGTGGCATATGCTGGACTGGGACGTGTCTATCAGTTCTCAACCCTCCCCTCATTTCTTTTACTTTAGATTAGGACTAGAGTAGGGTCCCATGGCCTTTTAGGGGGGTGATAGTTAGAGGCATCAAAGGATAGTTCACATTGGTGCTATCCTCATGTCGTCATCAATTTATTGAGTACCAAATGACTATGGGCCTCATTACGAGGCGGGCGGAATGGGTTTAATGGCGCCGGTAATGGTACCGGCGCCCTTAAACTCATTCTGCCCTATTACGAGGTTCCCTTGCGGGACGCGCTCTGGACGTCTGATTTTACCAGACGTCCATAACGGGCCCGTTGTTAGCTCCCTCCCCATTCCCATTGAGCCCTATGGGGGCTCGAATGGGAATGGGGAAGGTCCGGGTCCGTTCCAAGGTCGGAATGGCCCGGTATTTCCCCATTCAGGGAACCCGGACCCGTACAGGGGTGCAAACCACCAACCTTTCTCCCTGCTCTCAATTCCCCTTGCACAGAAGAGCAGGAGAGATGTGTACAAGTGATAGCACTACACGGCGAGCCCACACTAAAAGAAATATAGTAAAAGGGAGGACCCACTCCTGAATTTGTTAAAAGCATGTGCCGAATTTCGTGAATGCCATTCATTAGATATTATTAAATCCTTGACACCAATGTTGACATTTCCAGATTATACGTACTGTAAAAACGGTATGCAGTGATCATAACGAATCACAAAATGACTAATCCTATTACAATAAATCAAAAATAACTAATTCCAAAATAACGAATTTGGAAAAAAATGAAAAATGGGGTTGGGAGTGGGAATAGTGGTTTTGGGGCTGGGGGGAAAGTATTAGAAATAAAAACAAAGGCGGGGTCTTGGGGGCGGGGAACCCCTACCCCCCCAAAAACAACAGAAAAGGAATTTGTTATTTTGGAATTCATTATTATAGTATTAGTTGTAATGGAATTAGTTATTATGGATACGATAAAATCACATGTAACCGTAAAAACGATACCATAATAAACACCATGGTGGGGAACAATGGTACTAATTGATCAGTGCATAACAACTATTTCTGGTAAATTGTAACAGCCCAGAAGGGTGCACAAGAGGAGAGATGTACTTCACAACAGCATGACGTAACATCCATGCACTTGCGCGTTCTCAATGTCACTGGGCCTAGTAAGATCACTGTTTTGTTTTCCCCTGTTCCCCTCCCTTGCCTTGTCGCGCTCTGAAACACTTGTGTACGAGCGAGATAGAAATAAAATATCAATCAATCAATCAATCCCACACCTCAACAGACATCCTCACTACATCTGTTAATTTACAATCAGATTAAGAATGTATTTATTTGAAGATCAGCAATGTCAATTTCGAACAGAAATTATTTAACATAGTACATCTACAGATAGTGGAGGTAGTCGCACGATGGGTGGCTGCACAATAGCATAAAGATGAGAACAACTTGTGAGCTAGTTTATGAGGATGTAACACATTAGGACATATACCAGGGGCAAAAGATCTAAGGGAGAAAGTGCTTCAAACTAACAAGGAGTAGTAATTAAATGTACAAAATGACATTATTAAGCATCACTGCAGGCAGTGGTGGAGTCGGGTAGGGAGGATGGGGAGAGGGCAGGCATACATAGTTGCCAGCATGACCCATTTCAGTCTATAGGTGCTTATCCAGTCCTGTTTCTTTTGCATTCTGGGACTTGTAGTCTGAGTTTTATAATGCGAAAAGTGGAACTACATGTTACAGAATGAAAGAAAAAAACAGGACTGGATAAGCACCTACACATAGGAATGGGTCATGTTGGCAAGTATGGGCATAGCTCCCACTTTAGCAAGTAAGTGACGTTTAAGCCAAGCTTTGGAGAGATCCACAGTTGGGCTAGCTTTGATTGTTATACGCTGTGGGTTCCAGTGGAGCAAAGCAAGTAGGTGAAAAGATTGACATGAGGCAAAGGGAGGATATGGGACGGTGAGGTTGAGTGCAGAGGAGGATCGGCAGGAACGAGGTGGTGAATAAACTGAGATATAATCAGAAAGGTACTGAGGAGCAAGGCCATTGATAGCTTTGTAAACTAAAAGGAAGAACTTGAAAAGAGAGGAGTTGTGCATGGAGAGCCAACCAGAATGTTGTTGGTAAATCAAGGTGGGGGAGGATCTGGGTGGTTTATAGAGAGTGCAGGTAGCAAGGTTGAGGGTTTTGTGTCAACAGAAGGAGTAGAGTGCCAAAGAGTAGTCCAGTTTGATGAGCACAAGAGCGGAGATAATAGTTTATGGTAAGAAAGGATGCATTTTCAGAATGTTGAAGAGGTTAATACGGGCAGCAAAGGCAGTGGTACTGATGAATTGTTGCAGCCGTAGGTCGCTATCAAAGAGAAACTCAAGATTGAGAGCCTTGTGTGACAGTGCAAGAAGGTCAGGCGGGAAGGAGATAGGAGAGGAGAGGGTAGGGATGGCATTGGAAGCTAGGAGAAAGATAAGTAATAGTAACACTTGTGTACAGGCGTGTTATAAATGCCATATCATATCATATCATAAGGGGCATCCTTTACAGGTATTCTAAGCCCTTTTTTATTTATTTATTTATAACAATTGTTATATGCCCAAACCCGGAGGTATCACGGCGTAGGCTTACAAGGTGCATACTTCTCTGGTTACAGGGTAAAAGCAATATATTTTAAGCCTTTACATTTAGAGCAGAATTAACATTGGTGTAGAGCACATAATTACATTTGAGTTACAAATGGGTTATGCAGGTAAGTAGTGAAAGCAATTTGAAGTTACTATATATGCGGTGCCTAGTTAACACAGAGGGCAGGTAGCATGTTAGACATTCTTAAAGAGCCAAGTTTTAATGAGACTCTTAAAAAGCTGGTGTGAGGGCTAATTTCTAATATGGGAAGGGAGGGAGTCCTAGATCGTGGGTGCTGCTACTGGGAAGCTGACCCCCTTGGCCCTCATAGTCTTAAACCTTGGGCCAACTAACTGGGTGTTGGCATAAGATCTAAGGTTTCTGGTGGACCTTTTTTGCGAGATGGCGTTGTTGAGGTAGGGTGGACTGGGAGGGGAGGACTGGCCGCGAGGCCCTCCTCACCTGCAGCCTTCTCCCCAGGTGAGGACCATGACTCGGTGGCCGTCCCCTCATGCCACCCGGGCCCAGGTGGAGGAGGGGTCACCCGCCGACGACATTGCCCACACATATCCGTTCCCTGCATATACCCAAATTCAGTTAGGCCTAGAAGCCATCTTGTTTAGCAAACATGGCGTGAGTTCAGCACACTGTAACGAGGCCCCCACCTTTGGAGGACCTTTCATGCATCTCTGCCGCCGCAGTAGCCCTGGTAGATCCGCTGCGAGCGCGTTCCCATGAGAAAGTCGGATATGAGCTAACCCGAGATGCTAACACTGTAACATTATTCTCATCCACAATGTAATATCGCACCCTGCATGACCTGGTCCGCGAGGCCGGGGTGACGGGAGAAAAGCTGAAGCATCACTATCTGAAGAAAGTAGAAAATAATTCAAGTATTGGTATTAACGAACTACCTCGGTTTAAACAGATCATGTAAACTGTGAATTAACCATAAAGATGTAACGTTACATGATACCACCCTAGGTCTGGACTAGTGCTGCTACAACCACAGAGAAAGATGTCGACCAAATGTATAGCCTTTACTTACTCATATATGTTTTCTTAATCACCTAAAGCAGCGAGCATCAATTTCTGTAGGCCATAACCTAGAACGACCTCGTGTAACGTTTAATGTACATAAAATAATCACATCATGTAGTAAATATAATGTTAGGTAACGAAAAGGTACTCGGACCGACTGTATTAAAGAAATGTGTAACGAAATGGAAATATATATGTGTGTTTAAATAACATCAAAATAAGGCGGAACGTTATAAAAAGTTCTGCATTTAAAAGTTAGCAACGCACGAGGAAAAAACCTTTGTGAGTATATGCAAGGCCATTCTCCCTCCCACCCTGCCAAGCCTGCCAGATAAGGAAGCTAAGGCCTGTGCCGCACTCCCTCACCTCCCCCAACCAAGCTGGAGCCGCTTCAGAGAGTCAGAGGCCCCGGTACCGCACCCAAGGCCACAGCCCACCACCTGCGTTATTTACAGCACGGTAATAAACCCACGTTTTGAATCCACTGATCTACCAGCACCCTCTCGTAAAGTCCACAACCCTCCCCCCTAGACCACCCCAAGAACGACCCCCATCACTGGGACAAGACACAGAGACCCATTTATATAATAACTTCTAACGCGACAGACAGGCATGTACCAGTCGGCTCAGGCCCCAAAACTCAGCCCCTCGACCTAAAATACCGGTCAATAGGACACAGGTAAATCTCACCCTAACCGACAATCACCGGACCTCTCAAGAGGTGCATTCCTCATGCGTTGCGTTTATTGTATAAGACAAACTGCCGAGCGATTTATTGATGAACTTAGATGTCGTTTCTTGAATAACTGCAGTGTGCATGGCCTAGGGCAAACGAGTCAGGAGAGGTATTCATCTTTGTCACAGGCTGCCCCAGCATACCAACACCGCTCGGATGACCTCAAGCTGGCCTGCCAGGCCCAACCCAACCCACGAGGCTGACCAGTGACGTCCTCACGCCAAGACCAACCACGCTGCAGCAACACCTATAGTTAGTCGACGCCACCCAATCCCAATTAACTTGTGCCCCCTATAGTGTGTAGGTTCTGATGACGTTTTTTGTATTAGAAATACGCCTGTCTTTGCTATTGTCAGACAGAGCGCTCTCGGAGGTTGCAGAGTTCTTTGCATGCCCTATTCTTTGGATAAACTCCCACTTACGCTCACCCGCACTCTGTCTTGGCCTTATTCCCACTACGGGAGAGTCCCTTATTGTCTCTCATTGCGGGGAGGATCGTGCTGAAATTGGGGGCGCTTCCTTTCAGTGGTGACCCCGATAGCGTGATATCTCCAAATTATTTTTCCTAACTCCTTTCTAACGACCCCCTTGTGGCACGAGAATCTCCGGTCGAGAAGGGATACGCACGGTGAGCCGGCTCCGGGAGGCCGCCCGCCAACGGCGACCGGCACAATAAGAAGTGCGCACTCAATGAGAAAGGGTACGGGATCCCGATTGGAAAAAAATCCCCTTTGAGTGCCGCTCGCCGGAGCCAGGGGCTGACCGTTGAGTTACCGGTGACACCGCCTGGACGGACCCAGTTACGGAGACTATCGGTTCAAGACGGGCACGTGAGTACTGAGTGCGAGCGATCGTAAAGGGGAAGGGAGGGGAAACGGTGAACAGGAGAACGGGGACAGGTAGAGGAGAAGAATAACGGGGGTCTACTAAAGACGGGTCTTGAAACTTTCTTTATCTTTTCTTTGCATATGGCCATTAGGAGTAAGAAATAAGTGAAGTGGTAGAAGTGACGGAAACCTAGCTCCGAAAGGGGGTGGAAGGCGGCGCCGCATAGTGCTATCTAAACTAGTACTGGGAATATATGAAGAAGTAAGAAATAAGTTATTGGTGTCTGGCAAAAGGAGACACCGGGAATATTTTTTAGTGATTGCTACTCTCTCTATTTCTTTTTTCCATTCCACGGGGCAGGGGAAGAAAGCGAAAAGGATATAAGATAAATATACTTGTAGAAGGACTATAAAATAGGGAGCACATTTTGAGGAGTAGGGACTAAGTAGTGGCACGTACAGACGTGAACATAGCAACCTTAGCAGAGAAATAGGGACAGCTGGCCAGGGAGGAAAGGGAGGAAATAAGAAGAAGTGTGAGTGGAAAGGCATTGTGATGGGTGCGCGCACCGTGTGAGTGTTGGAGACGATCGGTTGACCGCGAGGTGGCGCCAGAGAGTGTTGACCATAACTAGTACTTGATCAGTTGTAAGCGGAATCATATGAGAGTGTATGGGAATGGGAAGGAGATGAGCTATGGTGAGTGCGAAAGGATTTGCGCAGTGAATAAACTTGGGTGATAATATTTGAGACGTCCGCTCTTGTCTGTGCCATAAGGGTATACATACATAGATCTACACCTAACTAAACGTAAAGAAGGTGGACACGGCTGTGAGAGTGATTTAGAGGATGGGGGCCGAAACTCCCTTGTCACATATTTGTAAGAGCTTACCGGGATACGCTGAACGAATAAATAAATATCACGATCAATGGGTAACAGAATTGAAGGGGGAGGGTCTGCCCCAGATTTGGCCCGAGGGAGGGTCTTTTGACAAAAGCGTTCTTGATATGGTACGAACATGTATTAGCCTCAAGTATAAGGGGAAACAATGGCAAAATAGGAAGGAGATATTAGACCTCTGGAGATTGTTTGAGGAGGTACCCCCACCCAAAGCTCCGGCACCAAATATTGATCTACCTTCCACCACAGATAATCCATTGATGATTCCAAGAGAGGAAAAGGAACAGCTAAGTACAGCACAACCTGCGGAGGTGATTAGTTTGTACCCGATATTACCTAAACCAGCCCCCGCAGCAGGATACAGCGACCCTACGTATGTGCCTCCCCCCACAACTGGTACACCACAAAGACCAACAGCCCCCCCGCCATACGAAAGTACCAGAGAGCGCGCCCAGGGAAGCACACAGAGGGTGGATATAGAGAAGCTAACGAGTGACTTAGAGTCGAGGCTTACTGTGGCAAGGGATGAACTCTCAAGGATAAAAGACATATGTGAGCGCACAGCGTGTGCCCCCACCCAATCAGGACGCACGTCTAGAGCGTCGAGCGAAGGTAGACAGATTGAGGAAGGATGGAAAAAGGGGGAAATACTGTTCAGGATTGAGGAAGAGCCGACACGAATAATAGAGGTAGGAGCAGTAGAAGGGAGCATTGGTGATGTATCACGAGAGAGAGGGATCAGAGAGGACTTGTTATATGATGTCAGAGGAGGGTTGGATGACAGTGATAGGTTGAGTATGGCAGTGGGAGGGGAAAGCGAGGAAGTGGACGGTGCATGTTCACTAGGGACTATAGACGACGAATGGATGGGACGACTAAGAAATAGGGTGGGGAAGATGGCGTCATTGGAGTCAGCAGCGACTAAGGAAAGGGAGGGTGCAACTGCAAAAGGGAAGTTACAACTTCCATTGATACACAGAGGGGGGGGGAGACCAAACTATATACCATGGGCTCAGATGGATAAGGCTAATTTAATGAAATTATTGCCCCAGCTGTCAGGAGGGGCGAGCAAGTGGATATATGCATTTGAGAAACATACCGCCGGCATACCGTTGGCAGTAGGCGATGTGAAAAGCCTACTAGTAACCGCAGTAGGAGATCAAGCGGACAGAGTATGGGCTAAGGCTGGTTTCCCGGCCGTGACGTTAGATTATGATCGTCATGATGGGGCTTCCTTTAATACAGTACGAGCAAGGGTGTGGGACGCGCTGCGGGAGACATTCCCAGATACCCCTGATTTACAGTCAGTAATGCAATGTACAATGAATGACGGGGAGGATGCTATGGATTACATTCTCCGGGTGCAGGAGATGTGGAGAGCGGAAACGGGCACGCCCTGGCACCAATCCACATCTCTATTTTATTTCATCATTAAGAGAGGGCTCCCAAAAGAGGTGCAGAAGGCACTCGATAAGATAGCGGGCGTTGAGGCGAAGGGGTGGCCAGAGATCCAAAGTATAATAGTGCACCATTGCAAAAGGATCAAAGAGAGAGAGAGGGAAGTAGCACAGAAAAGGTTGGCAGACGAGGCAAAGTTGGTACAATCAAAACTAGTGAAGGTTGCAGCAGCGGTAGCAGGACTCCCACTCATGAGGGAGGGAGAGGAAGGAGAGAAGGGGCAAATAGCAATACAAGGAAGAATAGCAGCAAATTGGGCAGGACAAGGACAACGACAGTGGACTGAGCAGGAGCAGAACGGAGGTCCAATGTGGCAAGAGTGGGCCCCAAGAGGGGGAAGAGGTGGGTACCGGGGCCGAAGAGGGGGACAAGGGTATGGAGGAATGGGAGGTAATGGGTGGCAGGGTCCCAGAGGTCCACAGGGGAGCTGCTGGAATTGTGGGAGATGGGGGCACTACTCAAGAGAGTGCAGGAGCAGACAAAACAACGGGTTCCAGGAGACAGAACAGTACGGTCACCCCCACCCAGGAAGCCCCTACGGCCTCCCCATGGGACAATACCAACAACCAGAAAATGTAGGACAAAGAAGTAACGCACAACTACACGGACATCAGTACAGGACACAAAACCACCCACAGAATAATGACAATATGCAATACACGCCAGGTAACACTTTCGCCACAGTAGCTAACGGAGCACCTGCTCCTGCACCTTACAGCGGGGTGTCAGTAGTTTCGGGGAACATTTTTGATCAAGGGGGGGCAATGAGACACCCCGCATAGGACAGCCCACAGAGAGCACTTGCGTGTCCAGTACTATCTACGACCCACAATGCATCAGAGGAACCATTGATAGGAGCGCAGATAGGAGACAAGCAGTTCATATTCATGGTGGATTCGGGAGCGGAGAAATCATGCATTAGAGAGGGCCGGTTCCCGTTATCTAATAGAACGTTAGAGACGCAGGGGTTCTCTGGGGCTGTAATTGAAGTTCCTTACACAGAAGCATTGGATGTGACAGTGGGGGGTAAAACAGTGAAAGCACCCTTACTGTACTATGAACACTCTCCCATTAATTTGCTGGGGAGAGATCTCTTAAGCAAACTAAATATGACAATATCATTCACAGGGAGCGGTATCGTATGTTCGACGCCAGGCATATGCCCCCTCCGCATATTAGCAGTAATACACGGCCACACAATTATGCAAGAGATCAGAGGGTTACCAAGAAACGAGGAGATGTTTGTTGAGGGCATGAGAGCATTGGCTCTCATAGTACCAGAACTAAAAAGGATGGATTGGAGGATTCCAGCCGAATTCCTCTTCCGCCCCATAGCAAGCCCCGACACTGCTCTCGGGTCAGTGGTATCGTTGGATTTACACGCAGTACACGTGTCAGCAAACAGAATATGTGTGATTGGCGTTGACATGGAAGGATGTGAGTGGCGGACAGTACTGTGTACAAATGCAAATATCCCACTGAGGGAGCTCTCGGACGAGGAGCTATTTTCAGACACTGAGACAGATGGCGAAATAGTGATGGAACTAGCAATGCCGTGTGACATTGTAGTTACAGCCAGAAAAACTCAAGTTGAATTAATGGCAGTGGTAGGAGCACCACATGCATTCTTTGATGACGACATGCGGTTAGTACCCACTAACATATGGACAAATGGCCCCCATGACGTGGGGTTATTACATGAGGTTCAGCCTGTGGTAATAAAACTGAAACCGGGAGCAATTATACCCCGGGTAAAACAATATCCATTGTCACGCGAAGCAGAAGAAGGGATCAGAGAGACACTAGATGCACTGCTAGCACAAGGAATAATAGTGCCCTCAAACTCCCCATGCAACACATGCATTTACCCGATTAAAAAGGCGAAGGGAGGTTCATGGAGGATGATACAGGATTTACGCCCACTCAATGATGTGATTCAGAAGGAGTTCCCTTTAGTCCCGAACCCATCAACAATACTGTGCAACATTCCAAAAACGGCATCCCACTTCACAGTTATTGACTTAAAAAATGCATTTTTCTCGATTCCCTTAGCAGAGGAGAGCAGGTACTTAACAGCGTTTACACTAGGGGGGAGGAGGTTCGAACACTGCAGACTGCCTCAAGGGTATTGCGAGAGCCCAAGCATATTCAACAGGGTACTACATGAAGATCTGGGGAATTTGTGTGTAGAAAGCACAGTGATTCAGTACGTTGATGATTTATTGATCTGTGCACAAACTGAGGAAGAGTGTAGAAAGGACTCAATAACACTCCTGACATTATTGGCCAATAAAGGGTACAAGGTGGACAAGGGGAAGTTACAATACTGTATGACCGAGGTCCTATACTTGGGACAGCTGATATCAAAGGATGGCAAGCGGATCATACCCGACAGGGCACAGGCGATTAGAGCAGTTGGGGAGCCCAAAACAGTAAAAGAGATGCAGAAATTTCTGGGTATGTGCAACTATTGCCGAGCATGGATATTGGATTATGCAGCATACACAAGGCCCTTGTTACAGGCACTAAAAGAGGCACAGCAGGAAAACAAACACATAGAATGGACAGAAGAGATGAACACAGCATTTGACTCACTAAAAGAACTGATATCAAGCGCTCCAGTACTGGCAAATCCAGACTATGGGCGCGAATTCTTCTTATTTTCACACTGCAAAGGAACACTGATGACAGCAGTATTGACACAAAAGACATCGTTAGGGCACAAACCACTGGCTTACTATAGTGGCACCCTAGACGCAGTAATGCAAGGTCATTTCGCGTGCGAGCAATCTCTAGCTGCAGCCGCGTTCGCGATTGAGAAAAGTGCCACGATAGTGATGGGCTGTCCTGTGACACTGTTTGTGGAACACTCACTCTTTGCAATATTAGAGCGATCAAAGAGCACATTGACAACACAACGCGCCACAGCATATGAAATAATACTGTCCAGCGCAAACATCCACATAGTAAGATGTAAAACAGTGAACCCAGCCACATTCATCACAGAGGCGTGCACCATAGAGGACATGCAAAACCACAACTGCGCTACATTCACAGGTGACGAAGGTCAGGATCAAGTGATTTTTGAGAATGCCCTGAACGAGGGAGAGGTGTATTTCGTAGACGGGTCAGCATCAATAGATATGGAGACAGGAGAGAAACATGTGGGTATGGCAGTTGTACGATTAGAGGAAGATGAATACGAGACACTAGTGCAACACCGCCTCCCATCCCACTATTCAGCCCAAGCAGCAGAACTAATTGCGCTAATAGAAGCATTGCATGCCGCCAAGGGGTGCGCAGTGACAATATATACCGACTCAGCATACATGACAACGACAGTACACGGCGGGTTGGCACGGTGGGGGCGGAGAGGGTTCCGACGAGCAGATGGAACACCAGTTCAGCATGCAGAACTATTGAAAGAACTGATTGAGGCTCTGCAAGACCCCACGGCAGTGGCCATCGTAAAATGCCAAGCCCACACCACAAATACAGATTTTATATCTTTGGGGAACGCGGCAGCAGACGCCGCTGCCAAAGAAGCTTCGTATTTACAGAAAGGTGTAGTAGGAGAATACATGTTGCACCACACAGCAAGCCAAGAGGTCCCCACAGGATACAACATGATGCCCACACAGGAAATAATAGAGCTGCAAGAGGGAGCTAGTGCAGAAGAAAAATTGCTGTGGACTAAAAGGGGATGCAGCAAATCGCCGACTGATTTGTTATGGCGACAAAAAAGTTCAGGAAAAGCGGTAATGCCAGTCACATTGTTAGAAATAGCATTTCAACAACTACACTTTCCCGCACATAACGCAAAGCAACACATAATGGCAGAAATACAAGAAGATTGGTTTGCACCTTGCCTCCATGAACATGTCACAAGACTGGCTTTAGAATGCACGACATGTCAGATTTACAACTCAGGTATGACATTGCGCACACTGAGAGGAACGATACCCAAACCAAATGGCCCATTCATAGAGCTCCACATTGATTATGTAGACATGGGAGAAAGATGTAACGGGGCTCGCTACATGATTGTGGTTGTATGTCCATTTTCGAGATGGGTGGAGGCAGGCCCCTGTGCGCGCCCTGATGCGAAGGGCGCCGCGAAGTTCCTAGTGCGGGAAGTGTTCCCGCGCTGGGGGATTTGCGAAGTTATTCGCTCAGATAACGGCACGCATTTTGTTAATGAGCTATTCAAGGAAGTGACTGCCCTATTGGGAATAAAGCACAAATTATGTTCAATTTATCATCCTCAAAGTAATGGCGTAGTGGAAAAGATGAACGGTCTGTTAAAAAGCAGATTGTCAAAACTGTGTTTTTCCCTTAAAAAGACCTGGATGTACTGCCTGCCTTTGGCCTTGTTCGAGTTACGGAATCAGCCAAGTAAAGACCACCACTTGTCCCCGCATGAGATCGTCACGGGAAGGAGGATGCACACAGCGCATTCACCTCTCCGTGAACGTTCTGATGCACACAGAAGCGCAGCGATATTAGGAGAGGAGTTCACAGAGTACTTGAGAAAACTGACACGGGCAGCGCGCGTAATTGCAAAGCAACTAGCCCCCCCCTCTACAAGAGAGGAGGGGAACACAACAGAAACAGAGACAATGCCTGAAAAACCATTACAACTAATGCCTGGTGACCTTATATATGTCCGAAGTTTTGTGCGAAGGTGGAATGCACCACGTTTCCATGGCCCTTATGAGGTAGTGTTTTGCACACCCACAGCAGTAAAGGTAAAGGGCCTACGATACTGGGTGCATTTGACAGACGTACGCAGAGCTTATAGCGCCGCGGAAGGTGAGGTACAGGACGAGGCACAGACAACTGCGGACAATGAAATTGTGCAGAATGGATGATGGGAATTTTGTGTGCATTAAGTGCTGAACACTGAACACGAATGGCGCACGACATGCGTACTGAAATGAACATGTGCATATACATATATATATATATAATTTTTTACAACTTTTGAAGGTTTTTTTTGGTCCTTTTTGGGGTTTGGAGAAGTTTTCTTTTCTCTCTCTCTCGACTTTTCTCTTTATGTATGAAATAATGTACTGATAGTAATATTTGTAAAGTTACCTTGTCTGTGGACACACCCCCTCCTTCACCCACTGCCATACTTTGCCGAAAAAATTTCACAACGTTCTAAATGTTTACATGCGTGTACTTAATGCACTTTTATGTCTCAAACAGGATTTACTATGGCATCGGATGGGCAGCCTGCAACTAATAGATTTGTTAGATTTAGAGAAATGTTAGTAGATAGATTGACATATTCATACGAATGCGGTTTATCAATGTGTGTTATTGTGTTCTTCATCTCAATATTGTGCCTAATGACACATTGGGTCATAGCGTTCATCTCTACTGAGATGAACGAGGGGGGAGGGGGGAGTAACACCACCCTTGCCCCTGGCACGAATACAATTACAAATATGAGTATTAAAGAGGGTGATTTTTTGATCTGGGATGGATCCCGCCTTGTATGGGGTTACTACACTACACCACCCACTGCTGCCCCGTCACGATCAAAAGATAAAGGTATGGAAAATGACACAATGTCCCTACCTGAAATATATAACAGCCCCACTACCCTTCCCGCCCCGATACAAAACAGCGACTTGTTGTTTATTGAGGAAAATGGAAAAGTAATTACAATGACAGAACACAAGTCCCTACATGAAGAATTGGAAAAGGGGGGAGGGAATGAGAAAGGGGGGCCTATTCTTACACCTATCGAAACTATAAGGTACAGGAGGGGGGAGAGAAGTAGGCGAAGAAGAGAGACAAGCAGGAGGGGGTATGATGAGTATTATGGGTTAGGATTAGACAAGATGGAAGACCCACGACACCCCCACCAAGCAAATAAATGGTATGCAGATATGAGTACAACAGCTAAACAGACAACTAATGAAAGCTGCTATGTCTGTTCGCTCATCCCCCATGCATCAGGTACACCCAAAGTGTTGTTGCCAAGAGAATTGCCCATTGTGGATGCCCAATGTCTCCTTCATCTCACACTGTGTAGAATAAAGAACACCTTTCAAGCACACGATGTCTCTTTCAAAATAATACAGGACAACAAAACGTGCTATTCAAAAGCGTCTGGAGTGGTCTGTCCTAAAGAACCTTTCTTTGCAATACAAGGGACGCTGTTTTCAGAAAACAAATGGAAAGATGAAGAAGTACTGTGCAAAGCGGAAGCACTGAGAGGTGTCCAACCAGACAAGCTGCGATGGATGGAAAAAACGTGCTTACCAATATGGAAAGAACACATCTCTAAACTAACATGGGTAACAGCGATGGAGAAACCCTTCAAGCTACAAAGTGAAATACAAAACGAACTATGTTTCAAGGGAGAAGGAAAAGTGGCAATGGGAACGAACAAAAACTGTAACAAAACTCTCACCATCCCAGACATGAAAAAAGGAACAGCAGCACTAATGGACACATACTGGGTGTGCGGGAATCAGGCTTACTTGCACCTTCCCCAGGCATGGAGTGGCAGCTGCTCGATGGCCACTTTGCATTCGGCCCTAATGGTGATTCCAGAAAGCCACGTCGACAAAAATAAAAAGACGCAAGGAAACATGAACAAGGACGAGACGTCTCCCACTGCAGAAGCACACCTCTATGTCCTGTCCTCCGGAGGGAAAGAAGAGGAGCTATCACGGAACAAGCGAGCATCAAACTATATATCACAAGCGTCATCCGATTTATTGGCACAGATCCCAGACAGGTATCGCCTGTTCAGCTCCGTGGAAACATTTTTTGCCTCACTGGTTTCAAGTGTCCAAGCAAGAGCAAATGCAAAATGGCTTCAGATCACACGGTGGGAATTGATTCAGCTGGCCAATGACACTGAAGAAGGATTCAACATAATAAAGGTGGAATTACGAGCTCTGCGACTAATGACCATGCAGAACAGGTATGTTCTGGACCTGCTAACAGCAATCGATGGAGGTGTTTGCCGAAAAATAGGAAGTGCGTGCTGCACGTTCGTACCTTCTGAAGACGCAGAAAATGGGTCCCTGTCACACGTCATTGAAGCAGTCCATAACCTGGGAGAGAAAATGAAGCTGGAAGGTGGGGCTAAAGACAGCTCATGGTTCGACAACATCTTCTCCTGGGTTCCCTCCTGGCTTGGAATGACGATGAAATTACTGATACCGGTGGCGGTGGTCCTCCTCGTGGTGTTCTGCCTGTGCCAGGTGGGCCTTCGATGTTGTGCTAACGCAGTCCCTAACGGTGCGATGATGATGGTGACAATGGGCAACTCTGGTGGTACAATTAAGGCGACACAAGAAGTACATGTACAGACAGGACCGGATAACACTCCCAGATACCAGTTAGTGCCTATGTGCCGTGATAAGTACATAGTAGACAAACTATGGCACACCACTATCAAAGAACCCAGAGATGTGGAACTGGAATGGTATGAGGAGGTCTGGGTAGAATTGGAAGAGACGGGTGACTGTATATATTTAACATGTACCCCAGATGAGTATGCTAGAAGAGGTGAGAGCTTGAGGGGGGTATGCAGAGCCTGGATGCCTAGAAAAGGAACACCTGCATGGGATGACGCAGTGATAGAGGAGCAAGAATGTAGAAGATTAGAAGAGCTAAAGAATTCGTTACTTTAGTAACGAAAGGGGGGAAATGTAGGGGAGGACTGGCCGCGAGGCCCTCCTCACCTGCAGCCTTCTCCCCAGGTGAGGACCATGACTCGGTGGCCGTCCCCTCATGCCACCCGGGCCCAGGTGGAGGAGGGGTCACCCGCCGACGACATTGCCCACACCTATCCATTCCCTGCATATACCCAAATTCAGTTAGGCCTAGAAGCCATCTTGTTTAGCAAACATGGCGTGAGTTCAGCACACTGTAACGAGGCCCCCACCTTTGGAGGACCTTTCATGCATCTCTGCCGCCGCAGTAGCCCTGGTAGATCCGCTGCGAGCGCGTTCCCATGAGAAAGTCGGATATGAGCTAACCCGAGATGCTAACACTGTAACATTATTCTCATCCACAATGTAATATCGCACCCTGCATGACCTGGTCCGCGAGGCCGGGGTGACGGGAAAAAAGCTGAAGCATCACTATCTGAAGAAAGTAGAAAATAATTCAAGTATTGGTATTAACGAACTACCTCGGTTTAAACAGATCATGTAAACTGTGAATTAACCATAAAGATGTAACGTTACATGATACCACCCTAGGTCTGGACTAGTGCTGCTACAACCACAGAGAAAGATGTCGACCAAGTGTATAGCCTTTACTTACTCATATATGTTTTCTTAATCACCTAAAGCAGCGAGCATCAATTTCTGTAGGCCATAACCTAGAACGACCTCGTGTAACGTTTAATGTACATAAAATAATCACATCATGTAGTAAATATAATGTTAGGTAACGAAAAGGTACTCGGACCGACTGTATTAAAGAAATGTGTAACGAAATGGAAATATATATGTGTGTTTAAATAACATCAAAATAAGGCGGAACGTTATAAAAAGTTCTGCATTTAAAAGTTAGCAACGCACGAGGAAAAAACCTTTGTGAGTATATGCAAGGCCATTCTCCCTCCCACCCTGCCAAGCCTGCCAGATAAGGAAGCTAAGGCCTGTGCCGCACTCCCTCACCTCCCCCAACCAAGCTGGAGCCGCTTCAGAGAGTCAGAGGCCCCGGTACCGCACCCAAGGCCACAGCCCACCACCTGCGTTATTTACAGCACGGTAATAAACCCACGTTTTGAATCCACTGATCTACCAGCACCCTCTCGTAAAGTCCACAACCCTCCCCCCTAGACCACCCCAAGAACGACCCCCATCACTGGGACAAGACACAGAGACCCATTTATATAATAACTTCTAACGCGACAGACAGGCATGTACCAGTCGGCTCAGGCCCCAAAACTCAGCCCCTCGACCTAAAATACCGGTCAATAGGACACAGGTAAATCTCACCCTAACCGACAATCACCGGACCTCTCAAGAGGTGCATTCCTCATGCGTTGCGTTTATTGTATAAGACAAACTGCCGAGCGATTTATTGATGAACTTAGATGTCGTTTCTTGAATAACTGCAGTGTGCATGGCCTAGGGCAAACGAGTCAGGAGAGGTATTCATCTTTGTCACAGGCTGCCCCAGCATACCAACACCGCTCGGATGACCTCAAGCTGGCCTGCCAGGCCCAACCCAACCCACGAGGCTGACCAGTGACGTCCTCACGCCAAGACCAACCACGCTGCAGCAACACCTATAGTTAGTCGACGCCACCCAATCCCAATTAACTTGTGCCCCCTATAGTGTGTAGGTTCTGATGACGTTTTTTGTATTAGAAATACGCCTGTCTTTGCTATTGTCAGACAGAGCGCTCTCGGAGGTTGCAGAGTTCTTTGCATGCCCTATTCTTTGGATAAACTCCCACTTACGCTCACCCGCACTCTGTCTTGGCCTTATTCCCACTACGGGAGAGTCCCTTATTGTCTCTCATTGCGGGGAGGATCGTGCTGAAATTGGGGGCGCTTCCTTTCAGGCTACTTTAGTAAACGTATTTATGGGTGACTCAAAGCATTTTGAGGAGGATTCTGGCTTGTATGGGCAACCAATGAGCTTCCCTCGGGATATGGGAAATATGTTTATTTCTTTTTAATCCGAAGACTGCTCGTAAGGCTTTATTTTGCAACAGTTGGAGTTTTGATAAATTCGTTCTTGTGGTTCCCAAAAGGAGGATGCTGCAGTAATCTAATTTGGATAGTCCGAGGGCTCGGGCCAGAGTGAAGCAGTTATGTGGGGTTAGAAATTGGCGACTTAGTGTGATCAGTTTTGCCGTGTAGGCCGTAGAAGAAGAGAGGGCACTGATATGTTCGGTCAGCATGAGGTTGGAGTATAGGTGGACACCCAGTGTTTTGACTTGGCTGAGAACTGGGATGGGTGTTCCATCAACTGTAATGGTGGAGTAGTCGGTATGTAGAGATTTTATGCTAGCAGGAGAGCCTACGAGGAGAATCTCCGTTTTATCATCGTTAAGGCATAAACTGTTGGTGACCATCAATTTTGGATAATAGAGTGCACCTTGTTATTCGAGGTTGAGTCATGCTCATAGTTTCCTGTAATAGGTATGAGGATCTTGGTGTTGTCGGCGAAGTTCATGTAAACAACACACATGGCATCGAGGGTTGCAAAAAGGAGTTTTGTGTATGCATTATACATGGTAGGTGACAGGCTAGAGCCTTGGGGGACCCATATGGGGTACCGGAATTGGGTCAGCGGCCTCACTTCCAATAGAAACTCTTGAGGTACATTCTGCTAGAAAAGATTTGACCCAAAGGGTGGCTTCGGTGGAGAAATTGAAGTTTGCTGCTAGTGCTTTACATAGTTTGTCATGATACACCAAATCGAAAGCAGCAGTGAGGTTGAGGAGGAGGAGGAGGATACACAAGTTACCTGAGTCTCTTATGGCATTCATCTGGATTTTTAGGTCTAATAGAGCTGTCTCTGTACTTTGATTGGCCTGAAACCCGATTGTCTGGCTCCTAGCAGTTTGTTAATTTCAAGGTAGTTTTGGACTTGTGAGTATGCTATTTTACTGTCTATTTTTAGCAGGAAGGGCACAGTGGTTATGGGGCAGTAGTTGGTCGGTATGGTGGGGCCCAGAGATGGTTGTTTGAGGAGTGGGGTGACACATGCTTCTTTGATGATGGCGGGGACAGAGTTGGAGTTGAAGGAGGCATTAACAAAGTTAGTGATAATGGGTGTTAATGTGGGCGCACACAGTTTGCGCCGGGATGCTATCACCTTTGCAGTTGGATGGTTTTGATGTCGAGAAGGTGTTCAGGACATGGTCTTGGGATACCGTGGAGAATTTGAACAGGGTATCTATTTTTTTGAGTCAGCGTCTGTTACTAAAGGTGGTGAACTTTTGCTAGCCAAGAGATTCCTTTTAACAAGTATTTTCTTTTGGAGTGTGAGAATTCTGGAGGCTAGTGCATTCTGGACGGTTGCGCACCATGCTTTGCTAGAGTTGATGGGGTTGGTGGAGGGGATAGGGGATTCCAATTCCCTGAGAATGCAGAATAATTATTTGGAATTCGAGGAGGCGTTGTTGATACAGGTGTTGAGGGATTTAGCTTGATGGGTTATAACTGCAGGTTTGTAGGTTTGTTAGCTGCTAGGAATGCATTAGTCGAGGTGGCGGATGGGGCCTTTTTTGTAGGTGTTCCAGAGCTCTTTTGTTGTGCCGGAGTACCATGAGTTCTTCGTTGAACCAAGTTGGTTCGCTTGGCAGGACAGGGAGTTTTGGTTTTGAATGGGGCTACTGCCTCAATGGCGGACTTAAGGCAATTGTGGTACACGGAGGCAATGAGAGCGGGGTTGGTGACTGATGGAGGATAGGTCGTCAGGGATTCCATCAGAACGGGGATGAGGCAATCAACAGTAAGATTACGGGTGTTTCTCATTGCAATGATAGGTGAAAATTCGAACCTGGGGTGTGATTTCGGGGGGTTGAGTTCTGCAGTAAGTTGTTGGGTAGAGGGGGGGAGTTTCACTTTTTTTTAGGTTGATCTTTTGTTGTAAGGATGTGATTTTGTCCAGGAGTGCTTTTTGGATGCTTTTGCGCCATGCCTGGTCTTTGTTAATAGTGTCAGGGGCCTGGAAGGGCGATTCTAGTTTGTGCAGGACAAAGAATAGCTCGTTGGTGCTGGAGATGGTGTTCTCTATGCATGTGTTATAAGCATTGCTGTTAGCTGGGAGGTGGCTTCTTTATATTCTGCGGCTAAGGTGGTGAACTGGAGTTCGTTGTTGTAGTTGTTTTTTTTTTTACAGTTCAATGATTCTGCATTTCTTTTTCTAGTGTGCAGGTTCTTGAGCTCTGAGGTGAACCAATGATTGGTGTGGACTTTGGGTTTGGCTTTACATGAGCCGAGGGGAGCCACCTTGTTGATGGCTGCCTGCATGGTCTGGTTGTAAGTGGATACCAAGGAAGTGGGGTCGGTGGTCTTGTCATCGTGATCAGTGACAATAGAGAGCAATGGGAGCATGTTGGCTGGCGTGATGTTGCGGTGGTTCCGTGCTAGGGTAGCAGGTGCGATGATGGTGGGTAGGCTGGAGTGTGTGTCTATGTTTATGGTGAACAGTATGGTGCTGTGGTCTGACCATGGGCAAGGGTCATTGTTAGATATGTTAATGGTGCAGTTGTGGTTGGCTAGCCAATCTAGGGTATGGCCTTTGATGTAGATAGGGGGTGCAGAGCGAGTGGAGAATCCTTGTGCTTCCAAGGTGTTGGATAGAGCAGTGGCTTGGGTATCATTGTTATCGTTAAACCCAAGATGGAAATCTCCTAGGATGATGACCTTGGATAAGGGCTTGAGGCCTGAGGTTAGTAGTGTGGCTGTGTCCTCTTCAAATGATGAGCTAAGGCCCGGGGGTCTGTAGATTAGGTGGAGGAGGAGAGGAGCTGTGGCAAATAGCGTTATTTTAGCTGTCAGTGATTCTCCTGATGGGAAGGCTTGGTTTGCTATTTCTCTTATGCTTAGGTTCTTTGCGGAGATGAAGGCGACTCCGCCTCCCTTAGAGGTGGTTCTGTGCTTTCTAGTGATGGAATAGCCATATGGTAAGGCAAGAGCAAGGGAAGGGCCAGCTGCTGGGTGTAGCCAGGTGTCTGTTATGGCGATGAGGTCCAAGTCATTGGCGGTGATAAGGTCTGACATATCTAGGGCATGCACGGGGAGAGATCTGGCGTTGATGAGACCTCCATTGATAGGGTGGAGCAGGTCTATTCCTTTCGGCCTGTTCTGAGTCCTGTTAGTTGTAGGTGTGATGGGTTTGCTGTCCTTGGATTGGAGCGTGTTCCAAGAGTGATGAGTAGTTTTAGTTTTGTTACTGAGATTTTCATTTCTCTGTGGGATGGGTGGGGTGAAACTGGTAATGTTGGTTGAAGTGTAGTGGTGTCGCGTGAGGTGGGGGGTGGTCTGGGTTTTAACGTGCATGGCTGAGTGAGTCGAGTGAGCACCAGCTATTTGCAAGAGTCACTAGGGCACAGGCTAGATGCAATAATCAGATGGGCACAGGCTAATAGCAATAGTCAAGTGGGCACAGGCTAGATGCAATGATCAGATGGGCATAGGCTGGTTGCAATGATCTAGTGGGCACAGGCTAGATGCACTAATCAGGTGGGCACAGGCCAATAGCAATAATCAAGTGGGTGCAGTCTAATAGCAATAATCAGGTGGGCAGAGGTCAATAGCAATAATCAGGTGGGCACAGGCTAGATGCAATAGTCAAGTGGGCACAGGCTAATAGCAATAATCAAGTGGGCAAAGGCTAATAGCAATAATCAAGTGGGCAAAGGCTAGATGCAATAATCAGGTGGGCGCAGGCTAATAGCAATAGGCAAGTGGGCATAAGTTAATAGCAATAATCAAGTGGGCACAGGCTAGATGCAATAATCAGGTGGGCGCAGGCTAATAGCAATAGTCAAGTGGGCACAAACTAATAGCAATAATCAAGTGGGCACAGGCTAGATGCAATAATCAGGTGGGCACAGCCTAATAGCAATAATCAAGTGGGCACAGGCTAGATGCAATAACCTGGTGGGCACAGGCTAAATGCAATAATCAGGTGGGCACAGGCTAGATGCCATGGTCAGATGGGCATAGGCTGGTTGCAATGATCTAGTGGGCGCAGGCAAGATGCAATAATCAGGTATAGGCTAGTTGCAAGAGTCACAAGGACGCAGGCTGGTAGCAGTAGTCATCTTAACACAGATGAGGTGTCTCAGGTTGGTGGCCAAGTCAGGTGCTGGTATCTGCGAAGCATGCCAAGAGTGCGCATGTTACACTGGGTGGTTACTAGGTTGAAACCGGGTGGCACACGATAGGGCATGTATGGTTAGATAACGATAAGGCAAGGCGTGGGCATGTGTCGGGTGGGGCATAACGCCATATGCGCAGCCGAAATAATATACAGGCAAATTGTTATGGCAGTTGGGGGGCCCGTCTTAGTGGCGCCTTTTATCGGCGGAGTGCCATAATGGCAACACTGATGTGGAGAGGGATACTGCGACGGTCGAGCGCCGCATGGTATCAGGGGATGGGGGATAACCAGCAGGTGCTTACCTGCGTAGTGGCGTGGATCAGGAATCAGGGCTCCGCAATCCGCGTCGACGCGAACAGACACAAACAGGGCCTTGCCATAATCTGCCGATGGCATTTGCTGAAGGATTCCTATTGAATCCGCCTGCTTTTCATAGGAATCCCTATGTTTCACGGCTGCACGAAAAATGTCATGCAGTGCTCTTACAAGACGGAGGATGTCTGCCATGCCTGCCCTTTGAAAAGATCCTTTTCTGGGGGGGAGGCCAGCTCCTCACTGGAACTGTTTGCCGATTCATAGACGGCAAATTCCTGTGTACTCGAGATTTAGCAAAGCTCTTATTTATTTTGCATTTTTAACACGCTCAAACAGACCGCGGGCATCAAGGCGCTGTTACAGGAGTTGTTTATATCTTAGTTGCATAGTTCTTTGTCTTAGATGCGTATTTATAACACATGCGCTTAAATACCCAGAGGTTTCTAGGCATGGACCCGGGGATCGAACCGCGGGGATTGAGTCTGTGTTGCTTTGTGTCGTCTTGCTTCCAAGGCGCGAGCACGTTGCCGCTGAGCTATCCTCCTCTTAAACCCTGGCTCTGTGAATTTCAATAATGTTTTCGCTTTGTGACTTGCTTTTACATTTTAATTTGAAATTGTTATTAATTCTTGTCATTGTACGGTATGTGTTTTATCATATGTGTATTATGTACAGCGCTCTGATGCTCTTTGCCTAGTTCACGCTCTAGAAGATCTATTCATAAATCAATCAATCAATAAACAGTGACACCCAACTGCAGGGGCTGCGGCGATGCATGATGTGTCTTGAGCATGCCTTTGTGCTTACTTTCGATTCACAAAAGTACAAATAAAGCGCTTCCGGAATCCGGAAGTTGCAATATCACGGGAAATTCCGCAGGGCTCAGAATGGGAGTCATTACACGGGAAGGAATGGAAGACATCCAGAACAGATCTCCCCCCACTCCCCCCCCCCCCCCATCAGCCCCAACTTTAACAAAAGTGCATTAAACAGACGGCTCGTGGCAACAACAAAGTTAAACCACTATTGGCAAAGCCAATAGGTTATGGCTGCCAAATGTATCCTCAAATGCACCAATTCTGCCACCCTATGCCTGGCATAGTCTATCCCTCTATCCCACATATTCTACAGTCATATAACATGTGCAGTCGCAAATGCCGCAATAATACCCTCTGCAAACATTTCCAACGGCTACATAAATACATGTACAGTTGCTCATACCCTCCCCCTCCTCATAGACATGAGTACAAGACACCTTCTTATATGATACCGGAAAAGAACGTGTGCCAGTATTTTCAGCTATTAACCCATTACCTCGCAGACAGCTCAATTAGTTCTAAATCACCGCAACGAGGCAGGATTTAGATATTGAGAGGTTTAATAGCCGCAGTGAACCTCTCAGATGGCTGATTTTTCAGGCAGATACTGTGATAATAAATCATCTTAATGTGACAGAATGTGGACGCGACAAAAGAGGGCATTTGGTGTAACAACTAAATTGTCCGGTGGGGACGACGTCCGTTTGCACTTCAGAGAAAAAGATCCACTTCAGGCAACTTTAAAACTTTCCACCACGTGGAAAACAGAGGCGAAATCGTCTTTTCAGGCATTTAAAATGGAAGCTGCCGGCTTTTACCTGCTGTAAAAAGGCAGATTCCATTGGTTTAATGGCAGCATAAACACACGTTGGTGTTAAACCATGTGTTGTTTTGTGGTCGAGGGAAATCTAACAGACACAGTTTGTCCATTCAGTGACAAAGCTCAACCTCAAGACAAAAGAAAAATCCCACTTTTCATTAAAGAAAGTGTCAAGACAAATATAACACAGGTGTGGCTGTTTTGACACCTTTTTTGACGATTCCTGGGCCCGTTCTTGGGACTTGCGAAATGAGCCCAGGACTATCAGCTACTGTCGACTTCCCCCTTGTCGAGGTAAACCTCTGCGAATTCCATTGCCCCGTCCTCCAAACAATACATGGTGGCTACCTAGCTGCTGCAGAGGTGATACCCGTGAGCCAAAACCCTCTCTCATTAGCACCCACAAAAATATGTGAAGCCTACGGGTTGAGCTATCCATTGAGAAATATAAGGACGCCCAATTCAATAAATCAATCTACAATATCAAAGCATCCTTCCTGCTAAAAGGGGTGCAGGCGCCCAAACCCCCAAAAGACATGCCTGGATAATGGATGAAAGGATGAGCAAATCTCCTAACGAACTTCCCAAAAAAAGCCCCTATGCCCTTTGATAGAGTATTAGGGTTAAGGAGGGGGCTGCCCGTCTGTCCCCCACTATCCCTGAATGCACATGGTGCCCCCTGGCCTGTATTTATTTAAGAGAGTTGAGGTGCTCCCTTTGACTTTCTTTACATTTATTTTGCATGTGTGGTGGCCACTGACAACATTTTGACCCCCCCCCCCACCTCCCACCCCACTGCCAAAACCTCCCTCCGCGACGGGTCCATCTCAGCTTCACTTCAACAGACAGGGTTTGGAGCAGTTTCCAAAATTAGGAAACCAAAAGTTATGAAGCGAGTGAGCAATTTATGGAAATCAGTCAAGGGGGGGGGGGGATTTATGACAACGAATGGAGCGATGACCAGAACAAACCCAGCGGTGAGGAGCAGCTCGGGCGAGTATGAGATATCGGAATACCATGGTGACACAAGAATGTATCCTCGCCCCGGGAACCTGAAGCTGGACTCGTTATGCGTTTCTGATAAGAACAACATGGCGCCTTCCTTTCCACTTTATTTATTTATTTTTATTTATCGCATTTCTTATGCACCCAAACCCTTGGGAATCTCGGCGTAGGTTACCGAAGGCTTGATTTCTCTGGTTACAGGGGATAAGGAAGCGTTCTCTGGTTACAGGGGATAAGGAAGCTTTCTCTGGTTACAATATGAGAACGACTCTAACACACTCTTGCAGTCAACCAGGGTCAAAAAAACATGGGCGAATCTCCCCTCAAGAGTTGAGAGCAAGCCTATGACCCAGACCTGTGGAGAGTTTTCACGGCTACGGCCCAGAACTCTGGACAACCCTAGGGCAAACAGCCATGAGAAAGATCCATAGAGGAACCTCCAAACCTGTGGCCATGAACAGTGCTCCAATCAAGACCCATGGAAAAGCTTCCTGCTAGGATTTGAAAAACAGCAAACCAGGAAGAGCCATTAATACGTCCCCTGTGAACAAGGCCTCAACCAAGAGCTTTAAACAATCCTTCGTGCAGGACTAGGGACAAACATCTGGTCAAAGGGTATGGGAAAGCCAGCAGTGACGAGTCATGGACAAACTTCTGTACAAACGCCATAGCCAAATCTACTGTCAAAACCTCAAAGTAAATCTATATCCAAGAGCGATGGACAACTCCCCCAACCAACAGGCGTGGATAATCCTCCAATCAAGAGCCATGGACAAGGCTCAGTCTAAAAGCCATAGACACATTGACTGATAAAACCCTAAGGTAAAGGACAGCCAAGAGCCATTGTCAGACCATTACCCAAGAACCATCAACAAACCTCCAACGAAGAGCCATGGTCATACCTACAACCAAGAACCATGGAAAGGCTTCCTGCTAGGAGCTGGGGGAAAGCCTACCAAGAAGAGCCATAAGCAAGTTCCCTGGCAATAACTGTAAACAAGGCCCCAACCAAGAGCTCTAAACAAGCCTCTGGCCAAAACCTATGGACAAACATCTGGTCAAAGGGTATGGAAAAGTCAGCAGTGACGCGCCATGGACAAACCTCTGTGCAAACGCCATAGCCAACTGTACTGCTAAAACCTACAAGTAAAACTACAGCCAAGAGTAATGCAAAATCCCCAACCAAGAGCCACTAACAAACCTCTAACCAAAAGCCATGGACACACCTAACCAAAAGCCATGGGAAATCTTACTGCCAAGAGCTGACTACAAGTCTACCAAAAGCATCCATTAATGCACTGGCATGAACTGTGAACCAGACCTCCAACAAGAGCTGTAAACAATCCTCAGGGCAATGGACAACATCTGATCAAAGGACATGGACACTCCTGCGGTGATGAGCTAAAGAGAAACCCCACAGCCAAATCTACTGCTAAACCTAAAATTAAACCTAAAATTAAGAGCGGTGGGCAAACCCCAACCAAGAGCAATTGACAAACCTCCAAACAAGAGCCATGGTCAAACCTCCAACAAACCTCCAATCTCTCAAACCTCAACAAACATACAACAAAGAGCAAATGAAAAGCTTCCTGCTTGGAGCAGAGGGGCGCAGACAGGCTAAACAACGGTGGTGTGGAAGGTTGCCCAGAACAGTGCCAGTGGTTCGGATTAATTCAAAACCTTCCACCCATCACTTTTGTGCTTACTGTTTGTCTCACTATGTGAGAGAGGGTATGCCCAGACGTGAGTCCCCTGCTCGCTGCGCCATAGGGAACCAAACTGCACCTCACTGATGAGGCCCGACAAGGCCGAAACATGTCTCAGGTTGCTTGTGTTTCCGTGCAGAGGGGACCTAGCCTAGCACTTTGGGCAGGGAGGCTCCCATTGGTGGCAGCACCTGACCGATTTGCACATGAATGGACCCCTTTTGCAATGGCACAGATGTGCTAAGAAACAGTGGCGTGGAAGGTTGCCTAGAGCAGTGCCATGGTTCAGATTAATTCAAAACCTTCCGCCCATCACTTTTTGGGTTTTGGCAGCAGAGGGAAAGCCTGCCAGGAAAGCCACTAGCAAGTTCCTTGACAAGAGCTGTAAACAAGGCCCACATAAAAGAGCTATAACCAAGTCTCTGCAGTGACGTACCATGGACAAACTTCTGTCCAAAAGTCATCACTCACCCTGTATCACGTAACACCGCAGGACATGAAACAACAGCCACATGAAATAAGCAGCCACCATTAGGGACGCATTGCACTTGCTCAGAGAATGCAACACAGGGCACTGCCGCATGCACAGACACCCGATCTGTGGAGCCATTTTGGCAAAATTATTTGAGAACAAGGAAGTAACGCTACATGATGTTCAATCGAAAAACTAAGATAACTAATCCCAGCAGTCCACCCATTAACTAATCCCAGCAGTCCACCCATTAACTAATCCCAGCAGTCCACCCATTTTGAGGGAGGCAAGAGATTAACACTCGACTTGTCTCATGGCCAGCTATTGAGCTTCTTTAAAATCCCAAGCAGGTGGAAGCATTTCAAATGTATCCTCACCAACGCTAACTCACCATGGATGTTTGAAAGCAGTATGATGAATATGCTGCACTTACTAATAAGTGGTTCAAGTATTGCGAAGTAGACAAACTGGGTCCAACACAGCAACATTCTTCAATCGACATTGCTGTAACAATTAGAAACCTGTAGCACAAGCCTAGAGAAAGCCATTTGATTGGCGAAACATAAATGCACGTGCGCCAAAGTTTACTGTTGGTTCATACACATCAACTGTATGTAACTTATATATGAATGTCACACAAGTCACATACTTGAATGTCTGTTTACATGGGATGTGATGCAACATTGCTGGTAGATTGTTAATTAAACCAAACGTTGATAACACACAAAGGTGCAACTCATTATTTTTGCTAATACAATGCCTGAGCGCACAACTGGGGTGAGACTAACTTTCTCGTACAAAAGTCATAGACAACTCTACTGTTAAAACCTAAAAGTAAACCTACAACCAAGAATCACAGACAAACCCGCAACCAAGACTCACAGACAACTCCCACCCTCACCAAACGTCAACAGTGGCCAACCAAGCCACTGACAAACCCCTTACCATGTGACATAGACAACAGTGGCCAACCAAGCCACTGACAAACCCCCTACCAAAGTGCCATGGATTAAGCTCTGTCTAAACGCCATAGACAAGTCAACTGCTAAAACCTAAAATGAAACCCGAAAACCAAGAACCATAGACAAGCTTCGACTAAGGGACATGGTCATGCCAGCCACCAAGAGTTGTGAACAAACCTCCCACCCAGATTTGGGAACACGTCTTTTGTGAAGGGTTCTGAACAAACCTTCGACCAAGAGCATTATGGACAAGACTAAAGCTAAGAGCCATGGCCAAACCCCTTGCCTAGATAAGTAAACAAGTATTTTGCCAAGGACTATCAACATTTCTAAAGGTCTAGGTATCGGGACGAGCCTATGGACTAGGCCTATGGTTGACCTCCATGCAGGACACTTACGTCTACACCCAAGAATCAATGATAAACCTCACACTGTAAATAAGATTTGCGCAAAACAACTTTAAATGAATGTCCAGCTCAGAGATAGAGACAAACATACGGCAAAGACCAATGGACCATCATACATCAAACACCTATTAACAAACAAGTGGCGAAGATCCTCAGACAAGCCTACTATCCAGACCTATGGACAATTATATGACAAACACCTATAAACGAGCATGTGGCCAACAGCCAGAGGCAATACTACTGCCCAGACCTATGGACAAGCATACGACAAACAGCTATAAAGAAGCATATGGCCAACAGCCAGAGGCAAATCTTTAGGGCAGACCTACGGACAATCATATGACAAACACCTATAACAAGCATGTGGCCAACAGCCAGAGGCAAGCCTACAGACAAAACCTATGGAAAATAATATGACAAACACTTATACACAAGAATATGGCCAAAAGCCAGAGGCAAAGCTATGGCCCAGACCTATGGACAATCATACATCAAACACCAATTAACAAACCTGTGGCCAAGAGCCAGAGACAAGCCTACAGCCCAGACCTATGGACAATCATACGTCAAACACCTACACAAGCATGTGGCCAACAGCCAAAGGCAAATCTATGGCTCAGACCTACAAACAATCATACGACAAACACCTATAAACAAGTATGTGGCCAACAGCTAGAGGCGAGCCTACTGCCAAGACCTATGGACAATCATAAAACAAACAACTGTAAACAAGCATATGGTCAACAGCCAGAGACAAACCTATGGCCCAGACCTATGGACAATCATACGACACACACCTATAAACAAGCATATGGCCAACAGCCAGAGGCAAACCTATGGCCCAGACCTATGGACAATCATACATCAAACACCAATTAACAAACCTGTGGCTAAGAGCCAGACACAAGCCTACAGCCCAGGCCTATGGAGAATCTTACAACAAACAGCTATAAACAAGCACGTGGCCAACAGCCAGAGGCAAGCCTACTGCCCAGACCTATGGACAATCATACGACAAACACCTATAAACAAACATGTGGCCAACAGCTAGAGGCAAGCCTATGGGGCAAACCTACGGACAATCATACAACAAACACCTATAAACAAGCATGTGGCCAACAGCCAGAGGCAACCCTGTGACAATGACCTATGGACAAGCCTACGACAAAGACCTATAAACAAGCATATGACCAACACCCTGAGGTAAACCTACTGCCCAGAATTTTGGACAATCATATGTCAAACACCAATTAACAAACCTGTGGCCAAGAGCCAGAGACAAGCCTACAGCCCAGACCTATGGACAATCATACAACAAACACCTATAAACAAGCATGTGGCCAACAGCCAGAGGCAAGCCTGTGACAATGACCTATGGACAAGCCTACGACAAAGACCTATAAACAAGCATGTGACCAACACCCTGAGGTAAACCTACTGCCCAGAATTTTGCACAATCATATGTCAAACACCAATTAACAAACCTGTGGCCAAGAGCCAGAGACAAGCCTACAGCCCAGACCTATGGACAATCATACAACAAACACCTATAAACAAGCATGTGGCCAACAGTCAGCGGCAAACCTTTGATACAGACTTATGGATAATCATACAACAAACACCTATAAACAAGCATGTGGCCAACAGCCAGAGGCAAGCCTACTGCCCAGACCGGTGGACAATCATATGACAAACACCTATAAAAAGCATGTGGCCAACAGCCAGAGGCAAGCCTCTGGCCAAGACATATGGACAATCATACGACAAACACCTATAAACAAGCATGTGGCCAACAGCCACAACCAAGCCTACCTCCAAGACCTGCAAACAATCATACTATAAACAATAATGTGGCCAACGGCCAAGCCCTATGGACAACCATAGTCAAACACCTATTAACAAATATGTGAGCCATGAGACAGGGGAAGGCCTATGGCCAAGACCTATGGACAATCATTCGACAAACACCTATAAACCAGCATGTGGCCAAGAGGCAGGCCTACAGCCAACACCTACGGACAATCAAATGACAAACACCCTTTAACAAGCAAGTGGTCAAGTGCCAGAGAGAGTCCAGTCTGCAGCCAAGAGCTGTGGACCGGCTTCTGGAACAAAGGCCTTCCACCTGGCGATGGGCTTGGGGCTTGAAGCAGCCCGATACTGTTAAATGCTTGGCTTAAATGAGCGTCTGCCTGCGGGTTGGAAGCATGCCTTTTTAAGGAAAGCCGCACAGCTGTCCTGTCAACAGTTCGGCGTTCGTCTGCGCTGCGCTATGAGGACCGACTACATTGCCCTTAAGTGATGTACAGATGCGACAGCTCCCCGAGGCGCTTTTTAAGCATGTTGACACTATATCAGGCCCAGCAGCGCTCGTTAATACTGGTTAATCCCCCGCCTCTGTAGAAAGGACTGAATTGCACATTTTAATGTGTGTTCCCATGTCGTGCCCCAGTTGTTGGAAACTCCCCGAGGTGCAACCGTTTCACCCTTGGGGAGTTGGAGCTGCCAGGGCCGGACGTTTGTGCTCGCGACCCCACTTACAGGTTGATGTGCTTTCTAGGGCTATTCCCACCGCACTATGGCCCGTCCCACAGTGAGCGCGCCCCGGTTAGCTTAGAAGTTACACGGTGCAGTGCAGCTTCCACCAAAATACACCACAAACTAAAACAAACATGTTGACGCAGAAAACACAGGTGATTTGCTGACGCGTTAGTAACGTCATACAAGAAAACATCATTAATGTTGCCTCGCCAATAGTCCACCTAAGGGGGGAAGTGGTTAATCGTTAATGTATAAAGCAGGCGTGTTCTTGCGGGTGGCATCTGGCTGATCCGCGGACTTTTCTGCGACACCGTTATTTTTTTTCTTCTCCAGAGCCACATGAAGAGAAACCAGTTTCAGAGCGCTGTCATGGGACCATAACGTAACCGTTATCTTCCTGCTGTCCCAACCCCCTATGAATTGGTTATGGCCAGAGCCTTGATGCGGTACAGACGCTATAAGAATTACGCCTATCACACGAGCAGCACAACCTGCATTTACGCCCGATGCATGGCATGTTTTGCACAGTTCAAAGTGACTTTGCACTGCTGGAAAGTGACTTTGCACTGCTGGAAAGTGACTGCACTGCTGACTCAAACCCTGATTCATGGAACTGTGCAAAGTGTATTTTTGCCGTGCAAAGTCAATGAAAAGTAATTTTGTACTGCAAAAAATGACTATGAACTGACTTTGCACTGCAAAAATACACTTTGCACAGTTCCATGAATCAGGGTTTGCGCCAGCAGTGCAAAGTCACTTTTCAGCAGTGCAAAGTCACTTTGAACCGTGCAAAAAATTCCACGAATCAGGCCCATAGGCATCCCATTAGAGACGGACCTAACTTTGGGGAACTGTGAACGGTATGAAGGGACGAGTCCGGCCCCTCCCGCCCCCACCGGTGACCCTTACCTGGTGTGAAGGGAAGCCGTGCCCCCTCGTGCGCCAGGTCCGCGATGCTGAGTTTGTCCCATGGAGCACCGTCGCCCTCCTCTCGCCCTCCCCTGGCGGAACTCACGCAGGCACTGGGTGGGATGAGTGGAAAAGCGTTGAGGGTAGCGGGGAGGGGGTGCTTTCCAGGAGTCCGGCCCCGACTCCTCCTGGGAGCAGGCAGTGCGCCTTTAAAGCGACAGGGCTGAGGGAGAAGAAAGGGGGGGGGGGGACAGCGCATGCCGCCGTCGGAAGGAGAGGAATGCACACAGCACTGCGGGCTGTTTTACGATTTATTTATAAATGTACGACTCACGGCCCCAAGAAGAAAACCATGCCCCAATCCGGGAAAGTAAGGAGGGCACAGGGAGCTTTGGGTGGTAAAGAGTGCAATGGGGGGGGGGGGAGGGAAAGAGTGGGGGGGGATGGAACACTAGGGCATCGTTCAAGGTCATACAGGTGCTTCCGGAGCTGGCGAGAAATAAGGGGGGCCCGGTGAGAAGGCTGATACTCGCAGGCACCCCAAAAGCGTTTATGAGACGGCAACGCCATCACTAAAGAGACTAATTCACCCTTAAGCAGAACAGCCCTTCTTTCCTCACCCTTACACATAAATGTATCAATCTCTCCGCCCCCCTCACCCCTATCAGAAGCGATCCCCAAACACGTCTCTGCCCGCCCCACAAGAAGCCATCTTGCCAATCAACTAAAGAGCTAACGCCGGCGGCATTGGCTTCCCTCACATAGCCCCGAAACTCTGGAACACCCTACCCAACGCACTAAGAGCAGAACCCTCCTTACTAGCTTTCCTCAAATCCCTTAAAACCACACTATTCACTTAACCCTCTGTACTCCGCAGCACCCGGCAAACCCACCAGCTGCTACCAACCATGCTGTTAGAAATTAACTTGACTGCAATTATATTTTAACTGCTGTATACTTTGTAACTCCAAGATATACTGTAAACACATTTACCAATGTAACTAATAAACCTTCCTTGTAACCAGATATGCATATATGTAACAGCGCCACGATGCCCACGGGCTGCTGTGCCCTCCAAACAAATATGAATAAATAAATAAATACATTTAGCGGGGTCATTCCCTCCTAAGGGAGAACAGCCCCTCTTTAGCGGGGCTAGTCCCTCCTAAGGGAGAACAGCCCCTGTTAAGTGAGGTCAGTACCTGCTTATGGGGAGCAACCACTTTTTAAATATTGAACACATTTTATTGAAACTCATGAGCAAATTAAAAAGCATAAAAGGATCGGTAACAGAAGAATGTGATGACTAAGCACGCATGGACCCGGAGTACCAAACCTTACTGGACACATAGGACTTGCAAGAACTCCTACATCTGCTCAGAAGTCGCCAACCTGGCAGCTTACAGGGACCGCTCAAGAAACTCCTACAAGTAGTAAATCAACTGGTGACAGGGGCGTTCCATCTTAAGGGGGGTACCAGGCAGGGGTGCCCGCTGTCGCCGATGCTATTCGCTGTCGCGCTGGAGCCGCTAGCGGAATGGGTGAGGGTGGACCCTGGGATCGCGGGGCGGGGTGCCTGCTGGCGCTGATGCTATTTGATATCGTGCTGGAGCTGCTAGCGGAATGGGTGAGGGTGGACCCTGGGATCGTGGGGCAGGGGTGCCTGCTGTCGCCGATGCTATTCGCTGTCGCGCTGGAGCCGCTAGCGGAATGGGTGAGGGTGGACCCTGGGATCGCGGGTCAGGGGTGCCTGCTGTCGCCGATGCTATTTGCTATCGCGCTGGAGCCACTGGCAGAATGGGTGAGGGTGGACCCTGGGATCGCAGGTCAGGGGTGCCTGCTGTCGCCGATGCTATTCGCTGTCGCGCTGGCGGAATGGGTGAGGCTGGACCCTGGGATCGCGGGGCAGAGGTGCCTGCTGTCGCCGATGCTATTCGATATCGCACTGGAGCCGCTGGCGGAATGGGTGAGGGTGGACGCTGGGATCACAGGCTTCCCGTGGCCAGGTGAAAGGGAAGAGAGGATATCACCATTTTATTTTTACATATTTTTCTTGGCATTTGGATATAGTTACAGTTGTGCATTTCAATTGACATTACATATGCCTACATTTAGATTAACAACAGTAAATATCCATTAACAAACAACTTCCTACACATGCTGTGTGATATTTGTAACCTCGGGTGGGGCAGCCGCTTCCATGTTGGGGGTTTAGCCGGTCGCTCCTCGTGTCGCCGGTTGGGCAATGTCATTTGGGTGCCTGGAGGTGACTAGGCTAGGCACACCGCGGGCGGTCCTTGGTTTGCTGGTGCACTCTTGGGGGTTTGTCGTCAGACAGGTGGAACATGTCCCAGAGCAGGGCTTTTCATGCTGCACATTTATCAGTACCATCAGGGTCCGATCTATTTGCTCCCTCCCCCTACACCTTGGTCTCTGCTTCTGCCCACCTTTCAAATTCTTTGCGCCATTTTACATATTGTGGCCCAACTGCAGTTCTCCAGGACATGGCAATGGTTCTCTTGGCTAGTATGCATGCCAGGTCCAGGAACCTGGTTACATGTTTGTGTTTGCTGATTCTGGGGTAGGCACCTAGCAAGCATTCTTTCAGTGACCACGCATACCTTTTTACTCCAGCCTCCCTGCAAGCTCTCTCTAAGCGCTTACATGTTGCACCTGCACACCCCCCAGAACATGTGTAGGAGGTCAGCCTTCTCGCCCTTGCACCAGGGGCATTGTGAACTCGCTTCTTTGTTAAACATTGCTATTCTAAGTGGGGTCATGTACGTGTGGTACAGCACATTCAGTTGTATTAGTCTGAAGCACTGGTTCCTCGATACAGCCTTAGGAAAGCTCAGTATTCTCTCCCACTCTTTCTCTGTTATGTTCGCACCTAGGTCCTTTTCCCATTGTTCTTTCAGTGCCGTGCTCTTGGGGTTGGGTATGTCTAGCAACATGCTAGACAGCCGGGAGGTCGGCCTCCAGCCGTCGTTTAAATTGTACATCAGGGTTAGTAGTGGGCTTGCCTGTGTTTCCTCTGGCCAACCCTCCCATTTTTCTTTGGCCTTTTCTCGGACTCCTCTATTTCCTGCATTGAGTCGAATCCCCTGAAGACCCCGTCTTCATATACATCTCCCCATGTGTATATTCCTTTCCCTTCCCATTTCCTTACCACTGCCATATCCGTACTATCTTTGCATGTGTATGGTGCTATTGACACTTCAGTGAGTAGGGGTTTGTTATCTGCAGTATGATTTGCGCTCTCCTCCATACCTTCCTACTCTGTGTTACTATCAGAGGGGTGTGGTCCGGGTCCCCCTGGGTCACCCACAGTATTTCTTTTAGTTTGGTAGGAGCCATCAGGTGCTTCAGCAGGTGTGTTTCGGAGGTGGCTTCGTCCGCCAGCCACTTGATTGTGTGGCTGAGCTGGGCTGCCAGGTAGTACTTCTCTAGGTTTGGTAATCCCGCCCTTGTCATATGGTAAATATAAAATTGCCAGTGTGAGTCTGTGCCGGTTGGCGCCCCATAATAACTCTCGAAGCAACACCTCCAAGGAACGAAAAAAGGATGCCCCAACATAGTAGTGCACATTGTTGAAGAAGTACAAGAACCTCGGGAGAATAATCATTTTGGTGATGGCTACCCTGCCTAACAGTGACAGTGGCAGCTTCAACCAGAACTTCATGGATCTCCTCAAGCCCTGCACCACCTTTGCCGTGTTATGCTGGTGCATTTGTTCCGGAATGTGTCTAATATTCTCTCCCAGGTATCTGAACGAGTCCACCTCCCATTTAAGCCCCACCATTGGTAGTTTGCTGACGCTCCTCCCTCTCAGCCCCCCTTACGGGAATATGCAGGATTTGATCTTACTGAAGTGGATCATTGATACTTTGGCATAGTTGTCAAGTATGTCCAGGATCACTGGTACATTCAGATGCGGATCTCTCACGTACATCAGCACGTCGTCCACATAGAGCGACATCAAGTGTCCTGTTCTCCCAACCCAGATGCCCGCATTGAGGTATTGCTTCCTGAGATATATTGCTTTGGGTTCAAGACCCAACACATATAGCATTGTGGATAATGGGCAACCCTGTCTCGTCCCTCTCTTTATATCCCAGATTGCTGACACTATTCTGCCTGTTTTGACCCTGGGCTTTCGGTTTGTGTATAGTATTCGCACCCATCGAAGGAACCCCCCCCCAAATCCAAATTCCCTCAGCGCTGCCACCAACCATCCCCAATATATTGAATCAAACGCCTTTGTGGCGTCTAGGTAGAGTATGGCATATCGTTCCTAGGATGCCGCTGTTTGCTCGAGATGTGTTGTAGCCTGCGTAAGTTTAATGCTGTGCTGCATCCCGGTATGAAGCGTTTTGGTCACTGTGTACTAGGGCCCCCATTATCCTGTTCAGGCACTTGGCCAATATGGTGGTTAGAATCTTAATGTGATAGTTCAACATCGCTAGTGGGCGGTACAAATCACATTCATCCATAGGTTTCCCTGGTTTGGGTATCGGTATAACTAGGGTTTCCCTCATGGATTCAGGCAGTTCCCCTTTGATGTATGCCTCCTGGAAAACCTCAAGCAACACCAGTGATAAGGTTGTTTCATATGTTTTCTAGAATTCTGGGGGGAGTCCGTCACTTCCCGGTGTTTTACTAGAGGCAAGTGATCGTATTGCCTCCGTGATATCGTCCCCTGTTATTTTGGCCTCTAAGGATTCCTGTTCTGATCTTGGGGAGGCCTATTTCTTCCAGTGAGTTTAGTATGTCAGTTTGTGGCACCTGATGTTCATGACTGTAGAGGTGGGAGTAGAAATCTCAAACAATTTCGTTGATTTGCTGTTGTGTTTTGCGTGTTGTACCTGCTGTGTCTTTGATCTCCATGGTTTGGGATCGTGGGTGCTCTATCTTGCATAACCACGCTAATAGTCTACATGGCTTATCTCCCTCAACATGTGCTTTTGCGGTTTTTACTGAGTAGTCGAACTTAGAGAGCCTCCCCCATGCTTCTTGGCAGTTTCCGTACAGTTTTACTAGTTCTACCTCCTCCTCTTTTGTCCCTTTTGTGTCTGCCTCCTTGTATTTTATCTTCTCCTCCAGTTCAGCTCTCAGGGTTTTCCTTATGCCCACCGCCCCCGCAATGGCCTCGCCCCTCACCACTAATTTCATTGCCTCCCAGACTGTGCCCCATCTCTCGACGCTGCCTATGTTTGTTTCCATGTATTCCTCTATTTTATCCCGCAGCTCTTCCGTGAAGGCCGGATCTGTTAGAGCATCTGGCGCCATGCGCCACAGCAGTGTGGGTGGTCTGGGCCCCCGCATTTTCCAACTCATCAGCAACGGCGAATGTTCTGATATCGACCTGCCTAAGTACTATGCAGATTCTATTTGTGTTTGCTGGCCACAAATAGGTAGTCAATTTTTGTGTGCAGGGAGTGTGGCGATGAGTAGTATGAGTAGCCTTTGTCAGTGGGATGTAGCTCCCTCCACACATCTACCAGGTCCAGGGTTTCTACCAGTGTGTTTAGCGCCCCTGTTGCAGCGTCATTTCTGGTCGCTGTCGGTTTAAACCTGTCCAGCTCCTAGTCCCTAACACAGTTGAGGTCCCCTCCCCATATGAAAAAGCTATCCTGGCATTGGGCTAGTTTGGCCCCCAGTGTGTCTAGGTGTTTCGGGATACCGTGATTGGGGGAAGTATGAATTTATTATGCAGACCTCTACAGTTCAATGCATCCTTTTAATATTCGGTACCGGCCCTCTGGATCTGCCTCCCAGCTCAGAGGTTTGAATGGAGTTGCCAGACTTATCCAGATGAGCACCCCCCTAGCATATCTTGAGTAGGGGGCCCCATAGCATTTCCCGTCCCAGTGTTCCGCTACTGTTGCCATAGTCTCCTTGGTCAGGTGGGTTTCTTGAAGCATCGCAATAGCCACCCTTTTCCTGTTAATGAAGGATGTCAGCCTATTCCTGCGCATGTAAGTTCCCAGGCCTCTGACATTCCATGTCAGCACTTTAATTTTGTTGGCCATTGCAATGCTTGGAGCCCTCCCCCAGCCCTCTCACCTCCTCAGTCACCAATTACCTTTGCAGGATTTTCTAATTGCGTTACCCCCCAGGTAGCCCCACCCCCATTCCGTTGTGTAAGACCGCATTCACACATTTCTTGGCACATACCTTGCTCCGTGTAGTGTTCGAACCAAACTCCAAACCAAACCAAAACTCGGTAACTGCACTCAGCTGCCACCATCCAATCGTGGCGCTCGAGCGGCCCCGCAGCGGCTTGGCCCATCCGGGCTTCCGCGTGCGGGCTGTGATGCGCCAGCAACAGGCTAACGCTTACCAATTTGTGGGGTGTGTCTGTTCGCTCTGTTCGAAGTGTTTATCTCACTCCTGCCGTGTACAAAAAGCAAAGTTTATTACTGTCCTTGTCGCCCTTCAGCATTCCATTCTATCAGTGTGTCCTATCCCACCCTTCTTCTCCGTATTCTTTTGGGGCCGCTATAGTTCATGACACTGCCTCTTTGCCGTCATCCAAGTTGTGTTCTAACCACATTGTGACTGCCGCTGGCATTTCCAGGAAAACAGCCCTACCCTTGTAGAGTACTTTTAGCCTAGAAGGGTACATCAGCATGTATTAGAGGTTCAGTTTCATGAGCTTCACTTTGACTGGTGCAAATGAGTTCCATGCCCTTTTCACTGCTGGTGTGTAGTCCAAATATATGGCTTTGCTGGCGTTGTCTCTGCGGATCTCCCCACCTTCTCTTGAGAATTTCAGTATTGTTTCTCTGTCGCGTAAATTCTGTACTTTTGCTATCATGGGGCGGGGGTGAGAGCCTGGCGGTGTTTTTTTCTGTAGTGATCTATGGGCCATTTCTATTACAAACCCCTGTGACAAAACACCTGCCCCTATTTCTTGTAGTATTAAGTTTTCAATGAAGTCTGTTGGGGGTGAGAGCCCGGCAGTGTTTTTTTCTGTAGTGATCTATGGGCCGTTTCTATTAGAAACCCCTGTGACAAAACACCTGCCCCTATTTCTTGTAGTATTAAGTTTTCAATGAAGTCCATTGGGTTGGGTCCTTCCATCCCCTCCGGGACGCCAGGCAGGCATATGTTGTTGCGACGTACGCATCCTTCCGTGTCTTCTGCTTGGGCCTCCAATGTCGCAGTCCTCCTCTCCAGCTCTGTAAGCCGCTTCTCCAGGTCTTTGGTGGTTTCCGTCGTCTCTCTTAGCTCAGTCTCCGCCGTCGTGACTCTCTCTCTCTGTGAGGTTGCGGGCGTCCTGTCTCATCAGTTGCATGTCCGATGGGCCCTCCTCAATTTTTGTGTCAATAAAGGATCGTAGGGCTGTGATTGCTTCAAGCACTTGACCATCTTTAGTGATGGTCTCTTTGTCTGGGGGCCCTGGTTGTGTTTCAGGGGCTGTTTGTGGTTGCCCTTTCTGTTTGGTTACATTGAAGGAGTCCATGATCGTTGTTTCCTTCTTATTCTTGGGGGAGGGCATTTCTTTAGTGGTGCCTGATTATGTTGACGTGTGTGTTACAGTTGCGTGCCTTTAGCCTTCTCGGAGCGGGGGGTCCCTCAGATCAATTCGGTGGTTTACCGGTCGCTTTCTTGTTTGCCCACTTGTGTGTTTGCCGCTTTCGGCATCAACCGCTGCCAGCGAGGGTTCGGTTCAGTTGTGTGGTATCGCCACCTGTCTCCAATAGTATTGTTTGTGCGTGTACTTGCTCCTTGGGTTGGTTATGTTTTAGGTGCCTCATTGCTGGTTGCAGTGCCTGTCCGTGTCGGCCTGAGTGGGGTTCTTTTTGTTCCCCACTCCCTCCTTATGGTGCACCCTCGAGGTGAGTGTCCTTGTTGCAGTGTGTGCCTGCTGCTGTTTTGCGCCGTGCCACTGGTTATCCACTTGCACGTCTTGCAGTCACTGCTGCTTCATTTCACCTCCTTCCCTAGCTTCTCTCCAACTCGGGCTTCTGGGTGCAATCTTGGTTGCCCCTGGGCAGCTGGGTCAGGTGCAGTGACATTTGCTGGCTCCCCTGGGCGCAGACTAGCCCTATGCTGGGGGTGCGCAGCATAGCTTTTGATGTTGGCAGGGTTTTTTGGGTCCTAGACCAGGTTATGCTCCCCTTGCCCCCCCGGCTAGTGCTCTGTGCATTGACGAAGTCCCTCGTAGCAGTCAATGCTGCACTTTCTCTCCTCTCGCCTCCGCAGTCCCAGGTCACAGCTTCCTAGTGTTCCGCCTTGTGGAGCACCTCTGTGTCATGTCGTGCTTTGCCTTTCTTTGCCCTTCATGTGTTTGCCCCGATTTCATATAGTGGGTCTCGGTTGGTCTGTGGCGGTCTTATCCTGGTTCCTGTCCCAACTATTTTGGGCTGCGCTTTCCAGGCTGCCACTGGGTCACGGGCGCATTCTTGCTGCCGTCCCTGTCCAGTTACGGCAGCTTGTGCTAGTGGTCTGGCCACCCTAGCACTCTTTTGTGCTTAGCTATGTGTTCTTGGGGGCCTTGGTGAAGCTTTCCCTGCTTCCATTGACATGATCGGGCTCGTCCCCATGAGTTGGATCAGTGTAGCCTGTCTTATCCGCGCTTCTGCCCTCATGGTGTCGCCGCCTTCTCTCTTTTCCTCCCGGCCACGGCTTCCACTTTGCTGTCCGGCATCACCAGTCTGCTACATCCAGGCCACGTGTTGTCTTCTCACTTGCGTTGGGCTGCCCGTTCCCCCTGGCAGTCTTCACTCCTGGGCGTTTTGCTCACAGTCCTGTGGTCTGTTGTCTGATCCTCACCGCTGGTGATCTTGCATGTGCTCTCGATCTGCTCATGCTGTGGTCCCAAGTCGCCACCTCAGCTGTTTGCCTCTCGTTCCCGTTGCACCGCAGCATGTGGGGCATGTGGGCAGCCATTTCAATAGCCGCTCCACTGCTTCTCCCGACTGTCTCCTTCCCGGGGCTCTCCTCCTTCACACCATTGGAATCCCAGCCGCCATCTTGGGTCCACAGGGGCACCGCTTCACCGGCCTCTCACTTGATTTCTGTCCTCCAGTTAGCCAAGATGATTTGCTTGGGAGCCAGGGAATCGGTTGTCGCTTCCTCTGTTGCTTTTTGGTTGCTGAGTGCAGTTGTTTATTTGGTGTTCGTAGGATCTGTTATGGATCTCGGCAGGAGCTTCGTTCACACGCAGCCTCATGGCATGAGCCTAGGCCACACCTCCAGAGAGGATATCACCATACGCAGATGACATCCTGATGTACCTTATAAACCTGGCAATTTCGATCCCCAAATTTATGGACATGCTGACAGAGTTCGGCTGGTACTGTAGGATGCAAATACATTGGGGCAAATCCATCCATTATCCAGTGCAGTGGGGGGAGGGTACGGTGCAACAGTATCCACCGCGGATGACAGGCGAAGAAGGGTTCATGCACTTGGTGTGGATACAGAAGAACGAGACCCGTTTCTGTGAGTTTAATCTGGAGCCGGCACTTAAAAGATTTGAGTCAGATGTTAAACAATGGATGACCTTGCCAATCTCGTTAATGGGGACGGTGGTTATGCATAAAATGGTAACCCTCATCACAGAGGCGTTGCTAGAGGGGGCTGAGGGGGCTATAACCCCTGGTCTTTTAGTTGTAGCCTCAGATAGAATCTCAGGGGCTACAACCAAAAGGCTAGCTAGCCCCGAGTCCCGACAGTCTCGGCATAAGCAGAGCCCCGGACCTTTTCCAGACCTAGCAACCCCAGAATGCTGTACATCATCCACCATCCCCCGCGGTGATACTGAGTCAGAAACTCAATACGATCAACAGGTATCTGAAAGAGTTCCTGTGGGAGCGGAAGACACCAAGAGTTAGACTGGAGACGTTGTATATCTCACACTGGGAGGGAGGTTGGGCCTCCCTAATCTAAGGTGGTACTATTGGGCTTCACAATTGACGGTTGTGAATGGCTGGGCGTATCGGGTGGGGGAGCCGAGACACATTGGTGGATATGGAGATGGCATTGGTGGCGAGAAACTCCTATGGCGGAGGATACCGCAGGGTCCCGCTCCACCGATCTTGAAGGCAGTGGAGATAACTGGGAAGTAAGTGCATAGACATCTGGGGTGGGACACGTCTCTCACATTGTCTCCGGGGTCTGGGGTAACAGGTTAATTAAAGGGATGCAACACTTGCAATAAGAGGGGGACTTTGAAAGTAAGGGCATCAAAGTAGTGGGAGATGTGGAAAAACCCCAATTTCAAAACATTTTAAAGAGATGAGGGAAGAACGGGGACTAGGTAGGACCATTACAGATTCCTCCAACTAAGGTACTCTCGGGCCCCACACATCAACGGAGTGAATCAAAATTCCACACGTCTCCCCCATTGAACAGAACGTTTTGGATGGGGAGATTACGGAATAAAGATCTCAACACTGTATAAAATACTGACACTGTACTCCATTAAGCCGCTGGAGGAGTTGAAGAGGAGTTGAAGAGGTGATGGGAAGGGGATGTCAGGGACATAGACGGAGAGGATTGGGTGCACGCGTTGCAGCGCCCCCGAGAAGTAGATGTCGCGGCCCGGCTATGTTTGATTCAATTCACGGTTTACTACTCCAGGGAACGGATCAGTAAGATGGGCAGAGGGGCCGTGGACACCTGCCTAAAATATAAGGATACGTTCTTCCACATGGGTTGGGACTGCCCCGAGAGTAGAAAATATTGGGAAAAAGTGATGTGTGAAGAAGAGGATGTGCTGGAAAGGCCTATCCTATCGGAACCCAGGGGACCATTGCCGGGTATATGGGGGACCTGGAGGCAGACAAATAAGTGAAGACCTTCATTAAGATAGCGGGTATAGTGGCCAAACGGGATATCGCAGAGAAATGGGGACGTGGGGGGCGGGACGTGTCATTGATGGCAGTCTGGAGGTCAGGAATGGATGCAATTCAGAAATGGGATGGGTGGGTATATAGGTTTAAGAGTTTCCCTCAGAAACACAAGAAGATTTGGGGACGTTGAGGTGGAGCGTATGATATGATATAATATGATAAGTCATTTATAACGCGCCTGTACACAAGTGTTTCTAGCAGCGTACACAGAACTGGATGAGGGGTGAGCATGGGGGAAGCAGGGAGGGCCCAATGGCGAGGTTACCCCCCGCCTCTGTAATGGGTGGGGAATGAAGGGGTTGGCCATGGGACGGTGGAATAGGCGTAGCGACGGGGCGGGGGGCTGGCATAATGAAGATGGCAATGTACTACTGATGTATGCTTTGCTATGTTTGACTGGTTATGAAATTGACTCTATGCACACATTCAATAAATAGTTGTTTAAAAAAAGAAACTCATACGTTTTACATATAGAGAAAGAGAAGTTAAAAGCCAGATGATCGGTGAGAGAGGGGGCGAAAGGTGGACAAGTACCGCGTAAAGAGCAATTAATGGCGCAATTCATGCACCTCCTCGCCTTTGACATGTTAGTGTAACATTACATTTCCTGTATACATTAGAACATAATGTGGTATTGTTACTTATCTCTGATCACCCAATTTCTAGCCATGGCTATCACCTGGAGTTGCATAAGAATTCATCTAACAGGTGCCAAGAGCTAGTCCTAAACGAGGCGTGTTAGGCCTTCTTATAAAAGTAGGTTTCCATTCAATGCACATATGCCACCATGACGTCACAGAAAGCTTCGAGAAATCTTTCCAGTATGTTGCAATTAACTTGAAGGCTACGGTGAAAAGTGTCCCTTAGACAAACACTGGCAACGAAGTCAGGTTGCACACTACCGCACAGAACTGAGAAAACAGAAAAGGGCATGGAAATACCGCAAAAACGCAGAATCAGGGGCCACCCACACATCCAGAACGCGTCAGGGAATCGCCATGAGAAGTCCGTACTTCCAACCTGCATGACCAGCAGAGGGCGCTTGAGGAATCCTGACCAGATTCTCCAAGTCTTGACCCGATAAATTGGGCCCCATTCTAAATCATGCATCCTGTTTGGGCAGGTGAGGATACCACCGAGGTGTACCGGATTGTCTTCCGGAAAGTGATTCAGAAATTGCAGACACACAGTCAGTGATCCATGCCATTTCCATCTTATTATTAGGGTTCGACCCACTGAGGGTCTGATTCTGAGGTGCATGCAAACGTAAGAGAGGGTTCATCTGTGAAGGAGGAGCATTTTACTTACAAACACCATATTCTGATAAAGAAAGAATGTGCTGCAGGGACATGAAAGCCTCAGCTTTTGCAGGAGCCTGATTTACGGCTTGACCACAGCCCTAGCAACCATCAGGAATGCAGGGAAGCCACATGGAGGGGATTCCACTCCCAGCAGCACTGGTCTAGCACAGGAAAAGGAGCTAAAATACGACACCTCTGAGGTGCCGTTAAACTCCACCGCACACTTTTCCCCTTTATAAATATGGCATTTCTTAGACTGCAGCCCCACTTTTCTAGTTTGATGAAAGTTTAAGAAAACGTTCTTATATTAGAAAAGTGGCAGTCTTTTAAGAAATGCTTGCAATGCGCTGAGCACATGTGTCCCCGACAACAAGGAGATTTTAGTAGCTTTTGCTACTGGAAATCACAACATCTTCTCTCCAATATGTCCACCCAGTTCAGAACAGTTGAGCTGGATACTGGAGGGATGAATGTCGTATTTCCACACTCTTTTGATCATAAGCCCAGAATTGGCCCCTCACTGAGGATGGGATTTTGTAGATTGCCAATGCCGATGCAGGGGAGATTTTGAAGCTTCGATTACTCATGCAGCTGCACCTTATAGGTTTATATACACTACGCGATGATTTACGATATCTTAAAAATTCATCCACGGGGAGGTTAAAAGCAACTTCCAGCATGTGAAAGTGGAGCAACCAGATGCAGACCACACCTGATGTGCACACAATAACCCCCAGTCCATCCAAGCAGGCCAATGTAAAGGTCTACCTGCTACTTTCAAATTTCTATTGAACCAGAGAGGGTATGAATTTGATGGCTTGCCCTGACATCCAGTAGCAATTACCCGTAAGGCTTTACAGGTGCCCAGGGTGCATGAAACTGCATTCATCTCAAGAATTGAGGTATGGGATGTCACTGGACATAAACAGGGAGGCTAAGTCCTCTTCCAGAGCTACCTCAGGGTTGGATCGACCTCCGGTGCCGCCTCAAGCCTTGAGTACAAATGCTTTGGAGTATCTTCCGAAATGTGGGTAACCCACTTCACCCTGTGTTGGCTTTAATTGTAGCCTGTTAAAAGAGATGCTGGGATTTTCCCTTTCCATAGAAAGCTGGCTAGGTCCTTATTTATACCATCCAAAAAATGGAGAAGGCCCCTCCAGCGGCAGCATCGCAAGGCCACATTATATCACTGGGGATATACACATCTTTACAGTCTCCAATCGGCCCCACCAGGAAGGAAGGTGTGCGGACCTCTTATTGACTATTTTTGTTTTAATGATATCGGCGTTAAGTTGTATTGTGTTGCTTGCTTTGTTAGCGAGTTGAATGCCCAAGTATTTGATATCAGTTAGTCCCAAATTAGACAATACCCCTCAATGTGTGAATTAAAAACTTCTGTTTGGTCTGCATTAATCCGGGACCGCTGAGTATTGTAAGATTTATTCTAGGGACATGGGAAGGGAAGTACATGATATGGAATGATATGCTATGGCATATTATAACGCGCCTCTACATGGATGTTCCACATAGGCCTAGACATCATGAGCATATGCTGTGGTTTTTATGCAACACAACCTTGATCAATTAATTCATGCATAAAGACTAGAGTAGCAGCTTGGAAATCAATCTCTCCTTAGAGAGACGTATACCTAATTAAGGAGAATATCCCGCCTTACTACTTTCAGTCCTTAGAGTGACTACTATCGATTGATGGAGAGCAATACCTTTTTAGGGTGATCAGTCCCTCTTTAGAGAGAACAGTCTTTATTTGGTGAAATTAGGTTCTCCATATGGAAAAGAACACTTGTTTGAGGACAGAAACCTTTGGCTAGGAACAGCGTCCCAATTAAGGGAAGATCAGTGGGCCATCAGTCCCCTTATCATCATCATCATTGGTATTATAGTTAGGATATTTATTGAGCGTGGACCTAGCTTCGAGAAGCAATGGAACATTTTACAATCAGACTGGAAAGAACATGGTGACAGGAGCAGACAAACAAAGGAGTGGGCATCTAACAATAGGAAATGGGAAACGTGGACAATTTGTCAGCAAGGGATCTGCAAGCAAGAGGTGGAGGAAACAGTGGGGATCAGATCACCCAGTCTCAGGTATGGCCGGGGCGGGGGGTATATAGCCCTACGTGTTACGGAGGAGCCATTCCTTGTAGGAGAGGGTATTGAGCTCCTTCCTGAACTGTAGAAGCAATGGGGCAAGTCTAATGTTGATGGGGAAAAGGTTCCAGAGACTTGGGGCATAAACTGAGAAGGCCTGTCCTCTGGTTCCTTCTTTCCTGCACCGGCAGAGTTCAAGTCTGCGCATGTCCTCTGGTGAATCGTAGGCCTCCGAAGATGCTGTGCTTCACATTGAGGTAGTTTGGGGACTTCAGGGTGATAGCCTTGCAGAAGATGCAGCGGGATTTGAAGATGACACAGGACTGCAGCGGGAGCCAGTGCACTCCTTGAACTCTACCTTGCGTTTGCCTTAGTTTACGCCCCCCAGGCGGCAGATTCACCAATAATAGTAAAAGTGCGTTGGTGCCCTAAGCTACATACCCACCATGTTCCAAACACAGCCCATCAGAAGCATTGCTCACCAAATGGAAGAGCTGTGTTCCCCTAGATGCTGTGATTTTCCACCATGGTTTTGAAGGAAATGCTGTCACTGCAGCACTATGCCTGTTATATTTTCTGTGAATCGGGTTGCTGTTTTCAGTTTGGTGCTGCAGCACAGAAATGTTCAAATGTCCCCTGGCCTGAGTGTGTAGCCACTCCCATGTCACCCCCATGCAATTACCAAGATATTAGGTATGGTTTCTGAGATACAATGCAGTGCCATCATTTGGCTGCAATGACCTTGAGTAAAATGATCAACTGTTGGAATGCTTTGCACATGCATGTTCTATCCTTTCGAATAAATTGGGCATAGGCACACTTTGCAAGGACACAGCTGTTACTGGACCCAGCCTAGCAGCGTAAGAGTGCAGTAGTAAACCAGGGAGCAATGTTGAGTGAGAACTGAAAACACAGAGCTGAAAGGTAGGATATTCCCAGGGAAAACCCAAAGATGGTGAAAGGAAATGCTTGGGTGGAAATCCCAATATATCTAGAGATCGGACCAACTTAAAGGACAGGGGTGCCTTGTGTAGGACACATACACATACAAACATCTCTAAAAACCCTGTCACTCAGACATGCTTTAGAACAGATACTAACACCACGTATGCCCTCAACTTTTTAGTCAATGATGAATCAAGAAAGCTTGGGCCTCATTACAACCCCGGCGTTAAGGGGTTAACGGCGCCGTAAAAGGCTGCGGCGCCGTTAAACCCTTAACGCCAGATTCACACTTTAACGCCTGCTTTTTGCAGGCGTTAAAGTTCAAGGCGCTAAGCGACCTTGGTGCTAATTACGGCACCGTAATTTACGGTGCCGTAATTAGCGCCTTCCCCATCCCCATTGAGCCCTATGGGGCAAAAATGGGAATGGGGAAGGGGCAATGGTGAATGGGGATTTACCGCCCCGCCAACCTTGGAATGGGGCAGTAAATCCACCATCCACCATGGCGGAATCCGGCATGGACCATGGTGCTAATAGCACCATGGTCCTACGCCAGGGTTGTAACGAGGCCCCTTGTCTTTTATTGCAAACATGTATCTGGACTGCAGTGGTCACATTGGGCCTCATTACGACCCTAGCGGAAGACCATGGTGCTATTAGCACCATGGTCCATGCCGGTAAGTTACCGACTCCGCCATGGAGAAAGGGGGAATTACCACCCCATTACAAGGTTGGCGGGGCGGTAATTCCCCCTTCCTCCATGGCCCTTCCCCATTCCCATTCCCATTTTGCGCTATAGGGCTCAATGGGAATGGGGAAGGCGCTAAGTACGGTACCGCAAATTGCGGCACCGTAATTAACACCAAGGTCCCTTTGCGGGTCCCTACTTTAACGGCTGGTCTACACCAGCCGTTAAGGTCGGGTCCCGCAAAGGGACCTCGTAATTAGGCGCTAATAGGTTAATGGCGCCGCAGCCTTTTACGGCGCCGTTAACCCATTAGCGCCTGGGTCGTAATGAGGCCCAGCATGTGAGTGTACACCTCTGCCTTAAATGGGGTACAACCAGAGCGTTCATCTTACCTATGCAAAGGCGACTAAGATGTACTTAAAAACACCTTGCTTGACTTCAGATTGAGGGACATAACATTTTTATAGGAGGCAAAATGTTGTTCCTTATTTTTTTATGCTTTCGCTTTTTTCGGATTTCCATCCCAAATCTTGTCATCTATCTCATTTTTATCATTTTTGCAAGTATTTTTTATTAGGTTTTGTGAATTTCCTTTAATTCTTGAAACAGGAAGTGACATCAGAGGGCGAAGAGGAAGTGCGCTCTGCAGGTCCATTAGGCAGCAAGGATACATTTTCTTTTACATTTCACTGCTACGTTTATGTGTCTAGTAATCCTTCCCCCCGTAGAATTAATAACACTACTATTACTACTACTTGTACTAAAAGTATTAATACCACTTTAGCTAGTAATAATTGCTTTATTACTTTTCTTAGTAGTAGTATTAGTGCTGCTAGTAACACTGGTAGTCGTTCTCCTAATGCTAGCACCATAACTACAACTAATACTATCTGTACTACTGCTGCAGCTACCACCAAACATAGTACTTCCATTACTATTGCTAATGCTACTGCTAGTGCTGGCTGAGGATTAGTAGAAATGTAAACACGTGGTGGAAAGTAAGAAAACACGTGACCCTCCACATTGCATCATTGCAGCTTTAATGGCGCTGCAGACTGCACTTCCTGTCCCTCTCTGATGTCACTTCCTGTTTCAAGGATTGAAACATTTTTGAGGATAATCTAGGTAGGACAAATACACAAATATTAAAAGTAAGGTAGAAGGAAAGATGCTTTGTTTGGAAAATTAGCAGAAAAGACTTGATCGCATTGGGATGGTGGCGACCTATCATGAACTATGGGGGTGGAGTGGGTATAAACAGCAATGCCCATTGCTGCCTGGTCACCAGCATTCCAAAATGGCTGCCAATGCTTTGCCTACTCCTGAAGTGGTCTGCTACGTTGAGAATTGAGACAGCTGCCCTCATTGCGAGTTGCATGATATTGGCAAAGCTAAGACCACCCACCGGTAATCACAGTATTTGTGCAAGATTACTGGTTTAGGCTATTCCCCATGATGGAGTCCCATCGGACCGCATTGGGGATTGGTGGAATAACTGCAAACCCGCATATTTCTTTCTGGTAAAGCCTTATGTCCTATGAAATTTGTATTTGTTTTTATTTGGGGAGGGAGGAAAGCTTTAACATGAACACACATGGCTGACAGGACACTCCCATGGATCCATCGGTGCCTTGCATTGGTAGATGAGATATAGAGAAAGATAAAATAACAAGGTGTCCTAGAGAGGCGTTGGGGCAGTAAGAAGGGAAGACACGGGGGTCATTCCAAGTTTGGTGGTATCTGCCGGTAATTCTAGCAGGATACCACCAAACGGTATTATCGTTTCCGATGCCTGATATAACAAGCAGAGGAAATGCTGGCAATTCCCCATTCCATGGAGTCCCATAGGATTCCATGGGGGGAATTGCCAGTATTTCCGGCACTGGTCATACCGGTGCCAGAAATACCGGCTGTTTAATGCCTTGGGTGGAGGTAAGCCATGCAACCCCATCGGAAAAGTGCTGGCAAATGTTATTACTGAGACTTTGTTTTACAGACCGGCAAACGTATAATGAGGCCCACTGACCTGAAGTTGCAACACGCATATTCATATTTTGGGTTACATACAGGTGACAAGATTATGATTTGCAGTATTTGCAATTCTGTACAGCTGAATGGGTCCAGTTTGGGATCTGGGTGGGGGTGGCCATGCCACTAAGCATCTTGGGTGTTCCTTTCAGGGAAAGGAGGTGACATTTTTGGGCAGTCTTGAAGCCAGATAGAGATGAATGGACTGGGTGTGAGGGGTGCACAGGTTGAGTTTTACGAGTGCTTAAGGAAGGCACCACTTCGACCTCTCTAAATCCCTCTGGGGCGTACAGACCTACTTCCCAGCTGGTTCCCTTCTTGACTTTACAGTCAAAATAATCCGTGGTGAAAGAAAGCATGACAAGTTGGTCCTTTGTAATACCGCCACTTTCCCCACAATGTAAAAAAAAGAAGAAAAAAAAACGCCCAAATCCGAATTCATAGCTGTGAGTGATGTTAAACGCCCAGAAGGGGATGTATAACAGAGACGGATCAGCAGAGGATGTTTGAGGTCCGCTTCTCGGGCCTTTCCCCCAAACATATCCTTTATTATTGCAAGAAGGGGTCTGTGGGGCAGCAGGCAGAGGGGAGAGACAGTCCAGAGACAGACGGGAACACAGTGCAGGGCTCGAGCTGTCAGTCACAGGGGAGTCTCGCACTTCCTCCGCACGTACAAAGACGGGAGCAGGGGAGGGTGGAGAGATGTGGGAAATGCTGCTGTGCTGTTATGGAATTATCCCCGCACAAGGGCGCAACCTGTGGCGGCCACGCGCACCCGAAGCCACCTCATGGGGCAAGGGAGTGGCAGTGCATGGGGAACCATCTATTAATGTTGCCATGGAAATGGAATTAAATGCAATGCGTTTGTCCCGTTTTGTATTTTAACCGTCTGAGAGTTAAGGCCGCCTGTGTTTGTCCATATTAATGCTGCCATGTGATTGGTTGGTGTAGAATTGCTTTCCCCGCGGGTGTATCTTAGCGTGCAGTCTGAGAGGCGCTTCTTCTTCTTACTGATAGATTTGTATCCATCAGCTGTGATTTTTGGATACCGAGGCTTGAGCCTCATTACTCCATCTTCTCAGGTTGAGTGTGTAGTCGTGGGTTAGTATTCCTCTTGGTCTGTGTGGTCTTGTCACAGTAGGGTTGGTTTCACAGGGTCTTCGCAGTGATGGGATAGAGGCAGCGGGACCTTGCCTTATGAACCCTGTGGCCCATCTTGGATTTTTGGTCTGTGTGCGTCTGCGCATGCGTATGGAAATGTGCAGAGCACAGCAGAGCCATATCTGCACGGGGGCCGTGTTAAGCATTGCCAGTGCTTTAGAGTTGTAAGGATGGTTTTTGATGAGGTCAGGGAATGCAACTTGCTGAGCCTAGATTGGGAAGGAGGTACATTGACCTGTGTGTGGTCACGGCTCTCCTGTACAATCATGCATAGTCCTGTGTGTGGTCACTGGTCCCCTGTACAATCATGGGGAGGAGGTACATTGCCCTGTGTGTGGTCACGAGTCCCCTGTACAGTCATGGGGAGTAGGTACATTGCCCAGTGTGTGGTCACTGGTCCCCTGCACAATCATGGGGAGGAGGTACATTGCCCAGTGTTTGGTCACGGGTCTCCTGTACAATCATGGGAAGGAGATACATTTCCCTATGTGTGGTCAGAGGTCTCCTGTACAATCATGGGGAGGAGGTACATTGGCCTGTGTGTGGTCACAGGTCCCCTGTACAATCATGGGGAGGAGGTACATTGCCTAGTGTTTGGTCACGGGTCTCCTGTACAATCATGGGAAGGAGATACAATTCTCTATGTGTGGTCAGAGGTCTCCTGCACAATCATGGGGAGGAGGTACATTGCCCTGTGTGTGATCAGGGGTCTCCTGTATAATTATGGGGAGAAAGTACATTTCCCTGCGTGTGATCATGGCTCTCCTGTACAATCATGGGGAGGAGGTACATTGCCCTGCATGTGGTCACGTGTCTCCTGTACAGTCATGGGGAGGAGGTACATTGCCCTGTGTGTGGTCACAGGTCCCCTGTACAATCATGGGGAGGAGGTACATTGCCTAGTGTGTGGTCAGGGGTCTCCTGTACAATCATGGGGAGGAGGTACATTGGCCTATGTGTGGTCACAGATCCCCTGTACAATCATGGGGAGGAGGTACATTGCCCAGTGTGTGGTCACGGGTCTCCTGTACAATCATGGGAAGGAGATACATTTCCCTATGTGTGGTCACAGGTCTCCTGTACAATCATGGGGAGGAGGTACATTGCCCTGTGTGTGGTCAGGGGTCTCCTGTACAATCCTCGGGAGGAAGTACATTGGCCTGCGTGTGCTCACGGCTCTCCTGTACAATCATGAGGAGGAGGTACATTACTCTGTGTGTGGTCAGGGGTCGCCTGTACAATCATGGGGAGGAGGTACATTGGCCTGTGTGTGGTCACAGATCCCCTGTACAATCATGGGGAAGAGGTACATTGCCCAGTGTCTGGTCACGGGTCTCCTGTACAATCATGGCAAGGAGATACATTTCCCTAAGTGTGGTCCCAGGTCTCCTGTACAATCATGGGGAGGAGGTATATTGCCCTGTGTTTGGTCACAGGACTCCTTTACAATCATGGGGAGGAGGCACATTGCCCAGTGTGTGGCCACGGGTCCACTGTACAATCATGGGGAGGAGGTGCATTGGCCTGTGTGTGCCCACAGGTCCCCTCTACAATCATAGGGAGAAGGTGCATTGCTCTGTGTGTGGCCACGGGTCCCCTGTACAATCACAGGGAGGGGGTGCATTGGCCTGTGTGTGGCCACCACTCTCCTGTACAATCACTGGGAGAAGGTGCATTGCCCTGTGTGTGGCCATGGCTCTCCTGTACAATCATGGGGAGAAGGTGCATTGCCCTGTGGGTAACCACGACTCTCCTGTACAATCACAGGGAGAAGGTGCATTGCCCTGTGTGTGGCCACCACTCTCCTGTACAATCCTGGGGAGAAGGTGCATCACCCCGTGTGTGGCCACGGGTCTCCTGTACAATCATGGGGAGGAGGCGCATTGCCATGTGTGTGGCCACGGGTCTCCTGTACAATCATGGGGAGGAGGCACATTGCCCTGTGTGTGGCCACGGGTCCCCTGTACAATCATGGGGAGGAGGTACATTGCCCAGTGTGTGGCCACGGGTCCCCTGTACAATCATGGGGAGGAGCTGCATTGTCCTGTGTGTGGCCACGGGTCCCCTATACAATCATGGGGAGGAGGTGCATTGCCCTGTGTGTGGCCATGGGTCCCATGTACAATCACAGGGAGGGGGTGCATTGGCCTGTGTGTGGCCATGGCTCTCCTATACAATCACGGGGAGAAGGTGCATTGCCCTCTGTGTGCCCACGGGTCCCCTGTACAATCATAGGGAGAAGGTGCATTGCCCTGTGTGTGGTCACGGGTCTCCTGTACAATCACGGGGAGGAGGTGCATTGCCCTGTATGTGGCCACAGCTCTCCTGTACAATCATGGGGAGAAGGTGCATTGCCCTGTGTGTGGCCACCGCTCTCTTGTACAATCACAGGGAGAAGGTGCATTGCCCTGTGTGTGGCCGCGGGCTGTACAATCATGGGGAGGAGGCGCATTGCCATGTGTGTGGCCACGGGTCTCCTGTACAATCATGGGGAGGAGGTGCATTGCCCTGTATGTGGCCACAGCTCTCCTGTACAATCATGGGGAGAACGTGCAATGTCCTGTGTGTGGCCATAGCTCTCCTGTAAAATCATGGGGAGAAGGTGCATTGTCCTGTGTGTGGCCACGGGCTGTACAATCATGGGGAGGAGGCGCATTGCCATGTGTGTGGCCACGGGTCTCCTGTACAATCAGGGGGAGGAGGTGCATTGCCCTCCCTGTGTGTGGTCATGGGTCCCCTGCACAATCATGGGGAGGAGGTACATTGCCCTGTGTGTGGTCTTTGGTCCCCTGTACAATCATGGTGAGGAGGTACATTGCCCAGTGTGTGGCCACGGGTCCCCTGCACAATCATGGAAAGGAGGTGCATTGCCATTTGTGTGGTCACCGGTCTCCTGTACAATCACGGGGAGGAGATGCATTGCCCTGTTTGTGGCCACAGCTCTCCTGTACAATCATGGGAAGAAGGTGCATTGCCCTGTGTGTGGCACGGCTCTCCTGTACAATCATGGAGAGAAGGTGCAATGCCCTGTGTGTGGCCACGGCTCTCCTGTACAATCATGGGGAGAAGGTGCATTGCCCTGTGTGTGGCCACAGGCTGTACAATCATAGGGAGGAGGCGCATTGCCATGTGTGTGGCCACGGGTCTCCTGTACAATCATGGGGAGGAGGTGCATTGCCCTGTGTGTGGTCACGGGTCCCCTGTACAATCATGGGGAGGAGGTACATTGCCGTGTGTGTGGTCACTGGTCCCCTGTACAATCATGGCGAGGAGGTACATTGCCCAGTGTGTGGCCACGGGTCCCCTGTACAATCATGGGAAGGAGGTGCATTGCCCTGTGTGTAGTCACGGGTCCCCTGTACAATCATGGGAAGGAGGTGCATTGCCCTGTGTGTGGCCACGGCTCTCCTGTACAATCATGAGGATGAGGTGCACTGCCCGGCGTGCGGTCACTAGTCTCCTGTACAGTAATGGGGAGGAAGTGCATTGTCCTGTGTGTGGTCAGGGGTCTCCTGTACAATCATGGGGAGGAGGTACATTGCCCTGTGTGTGGTCAGGGGTCTCCTGTACACTCATGGGGAGGAGGAACATTGGCCTGTGTGTAGTCACGGGTCTCCTGTACAATCATGGGGAGGAGGTGCATTGCCCTGTGTGTGGTCACAGGTCTCCTGTACAATCATGGGGAGGAGCTACATTGCCCTGTGTGTGGTCAGGGGTCTCCTGTACAATCATGGGGAGGAGGTACATTGGCCTGTGTGTGGTCACAGGTCCCCTGTACAATCATGGGGAGGAGGTACATTGTCCAGTGTTTGGTCACGGGTCTCCTGTACAATCATGGGGAGGAGGTACATTGCCCAGTGTGTGGCCACGGGTCCCCTGTACAATCATGGGGAGGGGGTGCATTGCCCTGTGTGTGGCCACGGGTCCCCTGTACAATCACATGGATGGGGTGCATTGGCCTGTGTGTAGCCATGGCTCTCCTGTACAATCACGGGGAGAAGGTGCATTGCCCTGTGTGTGCCCAGGGGTCCCCTGTACAATCAGAGGGAGAAGGTGCATTGCCCTGTGTGGTCACGGGTCCGCTGTACAAACACAGGGAAGAGGTGCATTCCCCTGTATGTGGCCACAGCTCTCCTGTACAATCATGGGGAGAAGGTGCATTGCCCTGTGTGTGGCCACAGCTCTCCTGTACAATCATGTGGAGAAGGTGCATTGCACTGTGTGTGGCCACGGCTCTCCTGTACAATCATGGGGAGAAGGTGCATTGCCCTGTGTGTGGCCACGGCTCTCTTGTACAATCATGGGGAGAAGGTGCATTGCCCTGTGTGTGGCCACAGGTCTCCTGTACAATCATGGGGAGGAGGCGCATTGACATGTGTGTGGCCACGGGTCTCCTCTACAATCATGGGGAGAAGGGCATTGCCCTGTGTGTGGGCATGAATCCCCTGTACAATCATGGGGAGGAGGTACATTGCCCTGTTTGTGGTCACTGGTCCCCTGTACAATCATGGGGAGGAGGTACATTGCCCAGTGTGTGGCCATGGGTCCCCTGTACAATCATGGGAAGGAGGTGCATTGCCCTGTGTGTGGTCACGGGTCCCCTGTACAATCATGGGAAGGAGGTGCACTGCCCTGCGTGTGGTCACTAGTCTCCTGTACAGTCATGGGGCGGAGGTGCATTGCCCTGTGTGCTGTCAGGGGTCTCCTGTACAATCTTGGGGAGGAAGTACATTGCCTTGTGTGTGGTTGCAGGTCTCCTGTACAATCATGGGAAAGAGATACATTGCCCTATGTGTGGTCACAGGTCTCCTGTACAATCATGGGGAGGAGGTACATTGCCCTGTGTGTGGTCAGGGGTCTCCTATACAATCATGGGGAGGAGGAACATTGGCCTGTGTGTGGTCATGGATCTCCTGTACAATCATGGGGAGGAGGTGCATTGCACTGCGTGTGGTCACGTGTCTCCTGTACAGTCATGGGGAGGAGGTACATTTCCCTGTATGTGGTCACAGGACCCTGCATAATCATGGGGAGGAGGTACATTGCCCAGTGTGTGGTCAGGGGTCTCCTGTACAATCATGGGAAGGAGATATATTGCCTTATGTGTGGTCACAGGTCTCCTCTACAATCATGGGGAGGAGGTACATTGCCCTGTGTGTGGTCAGGGGTCTCCTGTACAATCATGGGGAGGAGGTACATTGCCCTGTGTGTGGTCAGGGGTCTCCTGTACAATCATGGGGAGGAGGTACATTGCCCTGTGTGTGGTCACAGGTCCCCTGTACCATCATGGGAAGGAGGTGCATTGCCCTGTGTGTGGTCATGGGTCCCCTGTACAATCATGGGAAGGAGTAGCATTGCCCTGTGTGTGACCACGGCTCTCCTGTACAATCATGGGGATGAGGTGCGTGTGGTCACTAGTCCCCTGTACAGTCATGGGGGGAACGTGCATCGCCTTGTGTGTGGTCAGGGGTCTCCTGTACAATCATGGGGAGGAGGTAAATTGCCCCATGTGTGGTCAGGGGTCTCCTGTACAATCATGGGGAGGAGGAACATTGATATATTTAATAAAAGAGATTGGACAAATAAATAATAAACTCAATGTGTAATACTAAGACCCTACACGTATTCCTAACTCGAAGACGTGTACTCATATCTTGCAAAAATAGATAAAGTACGAAAAATACAAAAATATGTACATTTATTATACAAGAGAATAAAGTTCATTATTGAAAAAATAAGATGAACAAAATAAGATAAGACCCACAATATAGCACAAAAACTGATTGTAAGGAATACAATAAAATTATTCAATGCACATAAAAACCATTATACATAAAACATTTACACCACATTATAAAAACACAATCATAGCAGCAAATCACAATATCCTAAAACAAATGTGTTTCAAACAATGCATATATTCCCATGCATATATTCCCGACATGTAACATGTTTCAGTTCTTGGTGCCCTAAATGGCTGACCTCTCTTCAGGGGAAACAAACACTTCTTTTCTGTAGGTTTAAAGTTCTTCCAATATTGTGCGTTAGGGGTCCTAGGCACATCTACCAACAGATGTAGTTAAAACCAGCTGAAAGTAACACAGCACTGTTCAATATTCACAATCCAACACGATGGTCACGTGGGTAAAAAACTGGGGTATACAATCGCGCTGTGTGTCAACCCAATGTCAAATCACTGGTGCCTTGAGTCCAAATGTATTTAGAAATCGGCAGCCAGAGCATTCAGAATGCCCGCTCAGCCCCGGCCCGTTCACTAAACGAGGAGGAACATTGGCCTGTGTGTGGTCACGGGTCTCCTGTACAATCATGGGGAGGAGGTGCATTGCCCTGTGTGTGGTCACAGGTGCCCTGTACAATCATGGGGAGGAGGTACATTGCCCAGTGTGTGGTCAGGGGTCTCCTGTACAATCATGGGAAGGAGATACATTGCCCTATGTGTGGTCAGGGGTCTCCTGTACAATCATGGGGAGGAGGTGCATTGCCCTGTGTGTGATGAGGAGGTACTTTGACCTGTGTGTGGTCACGGGTCCCCTGTACAATCATAGGGAGGAGGTACATTGCCCTCTGTGTGGTCACAGGTCCCCTGTATAATCATAGGGAGGAGGTGCAATGCTCTGTGTGTGGTCAACGATCTCCTGTAAAATCATAGGAACGAGATACATTGCCCTGTGTGTGGTCACAGGTCTTCTGTACAATCATTGGAAGGAGATACATTGCCCAATGTGTGGCCACGGGTCCCCTGTACAATCATGGGGAGGAGGTACATTGCCCTGTGTGTGGTCACTGCTCTCCTGTACAATCAGGTTATTTTAGGATTTACAGGGGGGAGTGGGGCGCGAACATTGGCATGGGCTGCAACAGGTCATAAGATGCATGCATGCATTATTATGAGGCTATACAATAACATAAGATGAGTGTACCCTGCCATGAGGCAGTACCTAGGCATAGGATATGCTTACCTTGCCATGGGGCGGTACCCAGATAGGCACATACTCTTCCAAGATATACAAGGCTGTGAAAGGGCATCATAATCATGTCCATGGACATAAAATGCTGCACATGGTTAAACTAGGCTGATCCTAAGCACACACAGCTCAGTGGAGGCTATCTGAAATCACCAGGGCTTGACATGCGTCTGGACCAGCATGTACAATGTGTGTACAGTACCATGAGACTTACCAGGAATAACATGTGCGTACCTTGTTGTAAAGATGTACCTCAGCATGTGTTGTGTGCATATTGCACTAGACTTTTCCTGAGAATGCAATGATCTACATGGACATACACGTCTAAAACAGGGTGTCCAAAGCTGTACCTTGACATACCTGTCTTCCAGAGGGCACACAATGCTGTGCAAGGCCTTATTATGCATGTACCTAGCCTGGCACTGAAGGCTGTAGCTGGGCATTCCTTTGAATATAAGGGTTTACCAGGGTATATGATGCATGGACCATTGCATGAGACTGCACCAAGGCATGAACCTCTATCAGGGCATGCAGTGTATGCACCTTGCCATGAAGTGTGTAACAGGGGGCAAATGCGCGTGTACCATGACATGCGCCTAATAGATGGTATGAGAGGCATATATCTGGAATAGTATGACTGTACCTGCTCATACAATGCTCTAGCAAGGCATGTAATCCTGCGACAGGGCATAACCTGTGGGTCTCATAGAGCCCAAACACCATGGCATAAAGATATCAACACCAGGGGTCAAAGGTTCAAATTGAAAGCTAATCCAGACATAAAAAGTTATTGGCCTCATCAATTCTGCACATACACACATCACACATGCTTATTACAACCTTGTCTGTATCCTGGCTTTAAATCCACCAGGATACCGGCAAATGGAATTACCATTACCGACACTCGGTCCAGTAGTATTACTGCCGGATTACGGTGGTGGTATGCAGCGTCAGTCCCCCATTTCATGCAGTTCCATAGGATTCCATGGGGGACTTTGCTGGTATTACCGGTGCCTGTAATACTGGTAATTTCTGCTGGGACGGTGGCGTGATTACCTCCAGCTCTTAGCTAGAGCTGATTCCTCCACCCCACTGGCAAACTTGTAGTTGGCCAGTGTGGAAGCGTGCCGGTATACGTTAATCCTGCACCGACCAACTTGTAATGAGGCCCACTGTTTCTTACTCACCGAGTAATTGAGGCAACCATGTTTGTAAAAATGAACCTTGTAGCATTTATTTAGACCTTTCCATTAGGAAAAGGCAATTACAGTTGTGTCTTTCATGCACTACTGACACCCCTTTTATATCAGTTCTTTTCTACTTGCCTCCACCCTACCCCCCATATCTCTTCCTATTCCTTAGGAGATTGAGGACACTCTTTTTGCCCCGAGGAAGGCTGAACCCAGATGCCGCCAATTCCGTCCAGCCGAAACATGCCACAGAGCTTCACCAAACCACATCAATTCTTTTTACATTTCTGTGTTAAATATGACTGTGGTTTATTAGTTTAGGAAGCCCTGTTATTAATTTGAAACTTAGGCAAACACGTTGGCAGACTTGGCAAGTTAATAAAATGAGAGATGGTCAGATGCTGATCATACATACACACACCACTCTTGCATCCACATGTGCAAGTAGCTAGACGATTCAACTCTAAACCAAAGAGTGAAATTGTTGGTGCATACAAGTGGGGGATACATATAACAAAGTATCCCTTTGAATTTGTCTGCATTGTTTTCATCACAAAAAAAATCATTTCATGTGATTTCCTTAAATGTTGTTTTCTGTTTAATAATGTTTTTATATTTACACTTATTTTTCCCCAAATTTTTCCCTTGATCTTTGTGCATCTTTAACTAATGTTTATAACAATATTTATAACAACTTTATGTTAGAATTAAAATTATTTAATCTTGAAGACACATCTGTATATTTCCTTGTTTTCCTTTTTTAATGACTCTTTTGAGCATTGAGTTTGGTCTTTTCTAAAACCTTGATGATTAACACCTTAAAGTAATAGGGTGTAGATATGTGGATTTTCCCTTCTTTTTCTTTGATTATTGCTGTCTGTCCCCAAAATCCACATTAGCAAATCTGGGACTATCCTACCTTTCGTGTTTAGTTTTCTTACTCACCAAGGGTCATTTATCACTAGTCAATGGCTAGGGGCGAGTGCAAATTTGGAGGCCTGTCAACATTTTCTAGATTAAGCCCCAGTAATTCCTACACGACCTGAAAGTGTTCCACACGCTAGGTGTTGGTGGGAGTAGAGTGGGGATCTCTATTTGATCCCGGACCTGACGTCTCCACCCTGCCTGCAAGCACAGTCAGTTTATGGAACAAGCGATTCTAAGACAGCCAGACTGGACGCCCACAGTTTGCTGGACTGTCACAGAGTATCGTCCTCTGTCCACCACCCGGAGAGTTTTTATATTTAGAAACCCGGTCCCAAATTGGAGAAAGCAATGGGAATCCTTGTTAGACAACTCTGCAACATAATAGTTGTAAGCCAAATAAGCATTTTATTCATTTGCCAATTTCACATTTTCACTTACATCCGTGTGTTTGCTGCTATACCGGGTTGCTCTCTAACACCCATGATTTCAATGAACACCCACATCTGTTTGACTGTGCCACAGCTACTGCAGGGACCGAAATTAAGATTGGATAAGCAGGAGCTAAAACCAGATCCTGGGTATCCCGCATTAACCAGTGACCAGGAGCTACCACTGGACAACCAGGAGCTAGTGCACAGCCATCTGCAAATCTAACTTCCACATAAAATGCAAACCGTGTTCCTTATTTATGACCCAACATGCTTTAAATGTCATGTAAATGTGTACTAATGTTTATTTATAGTTCGTCCCGAATAAACAGAGTTAAATTCATACAGGGTTTGTTCAGGAACAGTTGTCAGGAGGAGCCAAAAGTCACTCCAGGTAGCTGTTTGTGTCTAGCTATGCAGGCTCTACCAGGCAATAAACAGGAGCTAAATAGCTCCCAGCTGCCCTCAATTTCCAATCCTGTCATAGCAAGGGTTTTAATTGCAAACAGAGCAAAAGCTATTGTTTTTAACATGCTCACAGTCACAGAAACAGTTTACATCCAGAGGAATGTCTGATGCCCCCCCCCCATCCTGTTTTTCCCACTGCTGAAAAGTAGTCATGGTAGCTACTGTCAATGATGTTCAAACAAAGCAAGCATACTGGGTCACACACTTGAGTTAACTGTTGAAGCCAGGATTTTGGACCAGTCCACAACTAAAAGACTGGACTGTATATTTTCTCAGGTCTACTTGGTAGACGTGTTCAATGAGTGAATTTCAAGAATACTCAATTTTAAAGAGATTACTTGAAGAGTTCACATCATAATAAACCAACTTCACAAATATATACATCCCTAGAGAAATATGTTTAGCAAAAAGAGTATAATTGTATTCCCCCCGCCCCCAATCTTGACCGGAAGACTACAACCAGAATGCAAAGTAACGTATGTCAGATGACCAGATTATTACTGTAGCATGCATCTACTGAACACTTCCCTTTTGGGCAATGAAACGCTGTGATGTCCAGGTGATTACAGGGCCCCTCATGTAAGACACCACTTCACACCATATACTATACACAGAAGTTATCTTGCTCTGTTTGAAGTCGTATGGCGCTGAAGGGCAGGGTGGTCAGTGCTGAGGGGCAGGGTTGTCAGCGCTGAGGGGCAGGGTGGTCAGTGCTGAGGGGCAGGGTGGTCAGCGCTGAGTGGCAGGATGATCGGGTCAAAGCACACAACTCACAAAACGTTATAAGGTGTTGCGCCCTACCTGGCGTAAATCTCCTGGATTATCAGATGCCAAACTAGTGTCCCTGTTGGGTTATTAGTTGCACGCTGCCATACATTAGTGCGTGTGTGCCCACAGGCCACATGGTTGATGCGCTCAATAAACTTTCCAAGACACTCAAGGAAGTACCCGGCCCACTGTCGCTTCATTTCCAGAATCACTCCCAAATATAGTCTTTGAACTTGCCTGGGGGTCTCCATCGATGTCTAGTGGAAGGGCGGGGCTCAGGGGTTGCTGTTTGGTCGTCCCATTCACCGGGTTCCTTGAAGGGAGTTAGTTCGCTTTCCTTTTCTGACCTCTCCACGCTTCCCTGAACACTGTGTTCTTATTTCCTGGCTCTTGATGTTCGTCCATCTCGGTTCTTCTCTCTTCCTCTCTGCCCAGTATCTTGCAGTGTCACGAATTCCTCGTAACTTGCTCTGCTCTTGACTGGCTGTGACCGTGCTTCCTTCTTTGGCCATTAGGGTGAGTGGCTGTGGATCAAACAGAAGGTGGAACTTTCCTTGTGGTCTCAAGATCCTTACTAACACAGCGTCCCTGACCCCCAGCGTCCATACTTAGGCAATCCTGTGCATGCTTTTAGCGCAGTTGCGCACTTCACGCCTGATAGCACACTTTAGGCTGTCTAGCTCCCCGGGGACCAAAGCAGGAAATTATGGTTTTCAGGGCACTCCCAAGGAGTAAGCTGGCAAGAGCCACACCAGTGGACACCTGCAACATTGTGGGATATCTCCCTCAGGAAGCGAAAGATTACTTTTTTTTCTAGGGAGTCGACTTGTTCTGTTGCAAGTCTCAATGTATTGTTAAGGACTCAATATCTCGGTTGGCTTGTGGCCAGCAAGGAGTGATTTGCCAGTGATAGATATTGAAGTCTTCCAGAAATTGTGTAATTTCTTCTTGAAACGGGGGATTGTTGTCTGTTATCATGGTCATTGACGGTCTGTGGGTGGGTGGCAAATTTATTTTCAATTTCAAGATAACAGTGGGTCTCTATCCCTGGTTAGGGGAGAAATTGTCTATAATATCCAGGGTGTATGGCCCATTGGGAAACAATCCAAAGTCATCACTGAGATTCTCCCTAAGCTCATCACCTTTTGGCATGGTCCTAACAGGAGCCAGAGGTGGGGATGCGGCAGTCTCCTGGCATAGGATGCATATAGCGTTGATGGTCTCCACTACTTGTTCCAGTCCAGGGAACCATTCCGTATCCCCGAGGTGGGTTTTTGTCTTGCACACCCCTTGTTGACTTGAATGCTCAAGCTGTAACACCTGGTTCATCAGGGATCACTATGCGTGATTGGATCAGGGTTGAAAGGCCAAGATGGAAATGTTCCAGGGAGAAAAGACTGAAGATTATTTTTCAGAAAAAACCTTTGTTCTTTTCTCCCCTGAACATTTCCAATTTTACCCCACTCCTCTTCTTACCTTGCTGCTGACTCGCTGTGTCCCTGCAACGCCGGTTCCCTTTTACTTTCGTGATTGGGAACCAGCGCTGCAGGGTCCTTTCCTTTTTTCTTCTTTTTCAAGCCCAGCTGCAGGGGATACCCTTGCAACCCCCACTCACAATATAATGAGCAAGTGTGGGGGGACACCCCCGCCGCCCTGGCCACCGAATGAGGGACTCGGTTGAATGTTTTTTTCCGTCCGTTCGGTATTTTCTAACGACCCAAATTCGGCCAAATCTCGCATTCGGTCATTTAAACTAGGCCTCTTTGTGTGATTCTGTGTGATCCACACAGCAGAAGCCTTTCTTCGGAGACAGCTCATCCCCTCTCTGAAGAGGATCTTCAGGCTGCGTTGAGCTGCTTTCCAATCAGTGCTGCTGGGCTTGTAGGGATATATTCCATGTTCTGGTGGCTTCCACCCACTTCATCAGATTAATGTGCTTGTCCCCGGCAGTGGCTTACTGGATTTGTTCGGTTGACAAGGCCTTTGGTATGTTCCGAGCGGCCACTATATTTATGTGTCGGTCGATGCGGAGGACCACTGTGGTCACACTGGTGGTTGCTTTTCGTGGGTGACGTGATAGAAGTCAGACAGATTTCCTGCCTCTGGTGGATACTCTGAAAAATTCGAACTCTTGGAGTTGCATCATCCACTTTTCTATCCTCAAGGGAGGATGTGGGGATGATTCATTGAAGATGGCGATGAGAGGCTTATGGTCTGTCAGCACCTTGAACGGCGTGCCATACGGGTACCGTTTGAAAGTGGTGGCACGCCCATAATACCAAAATGGCATCCTTTTCATTCTGAAAGTGCCTTTTTTTCGGCTGCGTTAACAGTCTATTTGCAAAGGCTATTGGCACTATACATACCCCCAGGTTAGTACCGGTCCGAAGCCATGGAGACTTGCATCCACAATCAGTTCAGTATGCATCTTGGGGTTGAAGTATGCCATTATTGTATCAACCGCCAAGGCATTTTGTGTGGTCTGGAAAGCTTTAGTCTGCTATTCACTCCACTCTCAGGGTCCTGCCATCTGGGTGACTCTCCTTAGTGGTCCTGTAAAGGGTGCTAAATTTGGAAGGAATCTCCTGAAATAAATGATTATACCTAAAAAGCTGCTGATTATTGGCTGGTTTGCAGGGGTGGGTGCAGTGTTAGTATCTCTGACCTTCTGCAAATTCGTGGAGACTTCTTCCTTTTCGAATACAATCCTGAAGAATTCAAGTTTTTCTTTTTGGAAGTCGTATTTACTTCTGTTAATCATGAGTCCTTGGTCTTTCAGCCTTTGTAGCACCTCTCTCAGTTACTGCAGATGTTTTGTGGGGGCTCTTGGCAAAGATGAGTGCGTCATCACTGACATTGATGACTCCTGGAATACCTGCAATGAAACCTGTGATGGTATTTTGGAATACCTCTGCCGCCAAAATCACTTCAAAGCTTAGATGCCTATAACGATGGAGGCCCACATGTGGCAAGAATGTTGTTATATGGCAAGAGTCTTTGTGTAGGGAATCTGGTGATACCCTGTACTCAGGTCCAATTTAGACAAGGGTTTCATCCCCTGTATAGCTGCAAACAGGTCATAGATTATGGGTGTACTTCCCGATTCGCATATTTGTTGGGTCGGTGGGTGTCCACGCATATGCACACTTGATCAGGCCTCTTAGGTTTCTGTGGAACTATTACGTTGGATATCCAGGGTGTGGGCTCATCCACTCTCTTGATGGTTCTGGCCTTTTGCAATTTGCGCAATTCCTTCTCCACCTTGGGCAGTTGGTGAAACTGGATTCTCCAGTGCTTGAGAACCACTGGCTACACCGTGTCATGAATGTGGTGGCATACTACGGAGTGTGCAGGAATCCAATTCCTCGGAACAGGTAATCGAATTTCTGCGTTAGGTCCTCTAGCTCCTCACGCAAACTGCAGGAGTACGAGCTCTTCCACCATAACGAAGTTGAGGAGGGTCACTGTCTACCAGTGCTATGTAGAGTTTCTGAGCATTCTTGACAACGCCATGCTGGATCTTAGCCACTCCCTCCAGGGGGATCCGTTCTTCGCCCCATATACATATATTTTCACCTTTGCAGGCCTCATCGCAGGTCATGGCTTCAGGAACGCAAACTGGGAGCTAATCATTATATTTGCCGAGGCTCCTCTGTCAATGAGGGCAGGCATGGGCATCTCACCGGGCACCAGCGCTAGTGGCACCGGTTTGGCTGGAGCTCCAGAGCAGAGATTTGGAAGATTGCATGGTCTTCTTCTCAGTCATCCGGGTTTTCCTTTGGTGTTGTTTCCATCTGTCAGACTCTGTCGTATCGATCGACTAGACCTTGTCGAAGGTGTGTAAGTCCATGAGTGACGTTGGTTGGCAAAGTGGTGGATCCTGTGGAATGTTGAGAATTCTGCCCCTCTTGCAGGCCAGTGGCCACTGTGTGGTAGGTTACCTCCACAGTAGTCACACAGTTTGGAGATTCCTGGCACTCCAGACATGCCATTTCCTCTCTGGGACCTGTCTGTGCTGCCATTGTGCCTCTTCGTTACTGGTTCCTTTCTTACTGCTTGTACATTTGCTATCACCACATTCTGAAATGCGGCCTCGTTTTTCGCCGATTGGACCTCTGTTAACTCATGGGAGTGGCCTAGCTCCAGTATCCATAGAGTAACATTCTTGAATTAATTGAACACGAACTTCATCTGTTTCATCCATGAGGGTGTACATGGATGCTAGTGGTCGCAGTCTCACATGGAAGGCGTCTATTGGTTCATGTGCAGCTCGCCATGCCTGGCTTAGCAGTGCCAAGCTGCGATTCCTGGAAGGGCCACAATAACACACACTCACAAACAGGCAGGTTGCTGGCATTTTCTGGTAGTCCGTCCGTGCACGCGAAGATCCTTATTTATTTAACACAGTGATGCTTCAGGGCGTGCATGTTTGCACGCAAGAGCTTGTGCATGCAGGCCACACGTATGATGCTCTGGACACACCTAACGAGTGCCCTACATGCACCATCACATAAGGCAAGCTAGCTCATTGAGTTCAATGATTCTCGACACTGTGGGGTCTCGTAGGGCACAAGTCAAATCCCGTTAGTGGGTGCATGTGTGATTATTTCATGTTCTGTGGCACACCAGAAATCCCGGAGGTCTCCATGTGTGATTAGTTCATGTTCTGTGGCACACCAGAAATCCCGGAGGTCTCCATGTGTGATTATTTCATGTTCGGTGGCACACCAGAAATCCCGGAGGTCTCCATGTGTGATTATTTCATGATCTGAGGCACACCAAAAATACCGGAGGTCTCCATGTGTAATTATTTCATGATCTGAGGCATACCAGAAATCCCGGAGGTCTCCATGTGTGATTAGTTCATGTTCTGTGGCACACCAGAAATCCCAGAGGTCTCCATGTGTGATTATTTCATGTTCTGTGGCACACCAGAAATCCCAGAGGTCTCCTTGTTTCCTCTGGAGATAGGAAGAAAGCCTTGTAAACCCGGAACCTCTGGATTAATCCCGGAGGTTAGGCAGCTCTGGATGTAGCTGAATAGCTAGTGGTGGAGTGTGAGATTATGCAAAACATGAAAGAGGGAGAGGCAAGGGTGGAGAGTGGGAGAGAGAAAGTGAGCCGTTAGAAAAAAAAAGAGCAGAGGTGAACACAGGAAGGAGATAAAAAAGAGGAAGAAAGGGAGTGTGCCAAATGGAGAAGGTTTGAAGATTTAGAAGGGTGAATAAGAAAGGAATGGAAAGAGCGTGAAACAGAAAGATGGAGATAAGGACTAGGAAGGATTCAAATGGAATGAAAGAGCAAAGGATAGAGACAAAAACATGAATGGAAGGAACGAAACAGAAACAGAAGGTAGACATCGAGCAATAGAAGAGAGCGCACAAAGGCCAGAAATAATGGGCAACCGTGAAAGCAGTGAGCAAAAGAACAAGTCTATGACGTCAGTGTGGTACTTACGGAGAAAGGAAGCTACTGTATGTGCCCCGTGCAGGCAAGAGGGAGAGACCTCTACTGTACCTTTAAGGATGAAACTACCACAAGCATCAGAAAATAAGAGCTGTCAAGTAAGACGGGATATCACATCATCATGAAATTTATGGAAAAGACAGAGCCACCATTTTGCTGGAGGCGAATCCTCCATTGTACCTCTGGAATTTGGCAGTGGAATAAAAGTGGTGTCATTCTGTTACTGCAAAAAAAGAGAAGCACTGGCCATGGAATCACCATCACTTTCTTACCGCACCCCAAACTTGTAATGGGGCCCAGATCTCGACGCTGTTTCACTGCGTTACAGCCCAGGTCAGTGCCGTGGCAGCCGTGGAGTGGAGCAGTGGTGCGGCCATCTTGGAAGAAGGCCTACTCATTTTTTTTTAAAGTTAGGATCTGGGCAGCCAAGGAAAAGGAATTTGCAAACTCCTTGTACACCTGCCCCCCGCAATTACTCTTTAAAAGAAGTAATTCACATATGATTAATGGTCAGTAGCCCCCACAACTCCCAGCAACTCTTGAGCACATGTCAAAACCATGAGGCATTCACAACATGACTTTCCGTAATTCTCTCCTCCATACTAGTGGATGTCTCTATGGAAATACTGATGGCCCTTAAGGGACACTCTTGTCATTTCTTCTAATTACATGTTCTTACAGTCAAAGCACTACAAACTATACATTCATTACAACCATCACGACCATTCATTCACCCGTATGTTTTCATCGCCAAACGCGTTGTGATTTAAGTCTGCATATTTTTGCCTGCCTGACCTTTCGTACTCTTTCCCTTTCCCGCTCCCCTTCACCCTGTTCCCTTTTCACCCCCACAGAGCCCAGCTGCTGCCACTCCGGGTCGGGCCCGAAATTCATCGAAAGACAAGGCTTGGTGCTTTAAGACGGCTACGGCAGTGACGTGTGCAGTGCAAAAGAAAAATACCATGACTGACAAATACTAACTCCCAAGCACACGTCATCACTCGTGTCATATGCGTCACCTGCAGGCAGCTCTGGCTACTTAGTCAATGAAACGCTGGCGCCCAGAATCCTGGCTGAACAGACCCGAGTCTGGGGAAACAGCAGTAGCCACTGCCCTATTGAAAACCAACTGGCCTCAATACTTTTGATCCTTGTAACTTTCCCCCCATCTCTCAACTTCCTTTCCTTGCCAAACTCCCAGAAAGAGCATTGACCCAACAGCTGCAGCCTTATGCTGAGACTACTGACCACTTGATCATCTCCAAGCTGGGTTCCGACCCGGGAAAGGTTCCGAATCAGGGGCCACCGCCGCCTTGGGTTGCCGCAGGCTCCTGTGGTTCACTATGGAGGTGGGGTTCTGGTTCTCCGAGTCCTTTCTGAGGCACATAGCGCCATCTACCACAAGATCCCGATTGTGCCATTGAATGCTACAGCTACAGGAGGGTGAGCCCTCAATTGGCTGGAGTGATTGATAGGTAGAAGCACACAATATGTATCCACCTTCCCTGTCCCTCTGGACAGCACTCAGTGAAGTGCAGAGTCCCTCAAAGCGCTGCGCTTTGACCAATTCTTTTTGCACTTTGCCATCATCCTTTGTCTCCTAGATAGGACGCTTTGGTCTGGAATTGTTGAACTCTGCAGGCGACCCACAAATGGTGTGCAAGTCTCCATCAATGCTTCCTTCACCCCCTGACCCAGACACCTGCTGCTGCGTGGCCAGTGGTTTAAACCACTGGATGAGATCCTCATTTCTTACAGCTGAAGCCCCAAAAATACTGTAGTCCTGATAGCCGCTCTCCACAGCTACTCATCGCTCCCACCTGGCCAGCCTCTTTCGGCACTTGTGTCCTCAGCTTGTCCTCTGGCGAAAAACCTAGGTCTTTGAGATAAAGATCTATCTTTGGGACACCAGGTCAATTAAGTTACAAAAACGGGGTTCTTCCTGCTCCACAAACCTCGTGAGCTGCTATGGTTCACACCTCCCAAAGTTAAGCATGGATTCCACGTGTGCTCTCATGCTTAGATTATGCTAAAGGTATCTATTTAGGGGCCCCCAAGTTCCTGATCCACAGATTCCAGAGGCCACAGAATGTGGCAGCTCAATATCTTATGAACTCTAGACCATCAGACCAAGCCCCTCCGGCCTCTCCGGCATTGAAAGGTTTGCTTTGGATTAAGAGGACGAAATTCAAGACCCTGGGCATTGTTCACAAGGCCGTGCATGGTGTTGGACGCAAATTCCTTGCAGACAGAATCCAACCCATGCCTGCCAACAATCCGTAGGTGCTCATCAAGTCCTGTTTTTTTCTTTGCATTCTGGGACTTGTAGTCCGAGTTTTATAATGGAAAAGCGGAACTACAAGTCCCAGAATGCAAAGAAAAAAACCAGGACTGGATAAGCACCTAGAGATTGGAATGGGTCATGTTGGCAAGTATGCCAACCCTATGTCCCTGTCAGAGCACTCCACTCGGGGGGAGGAGGGGGCGGCAAGACTAGCAGTCATGTCCTGCATTAAACGTGCACATGTGAGAGGCTGCTCTTTTTTCTTACTAGTCCCCTCTGCCCTGGAATTCTCAGAGGGACATTCATTCTCTCCCTGCGTTCAGCAAGGCCTTCAAGATCTGTCTCTTCCCCCTGTAAACATGATCTTTTCTCGGGCACCCTGTCACCATTCCTTCTAGCAGCTAGCACCTTGAAGACCCACACCAGGCAAATAGTGTGCTACATAAATGCAATTAACATAGCCTAAGAAGGAGGCCTCAAGTCACCTTATTCAATGCATCGTCCATTCGTCCCGCGGCAGGCATGTTCTTGCTTTTGGCAACAATTGGAAAACGCGACAGAGCCCCCCCCCCCCCCAAAAACAGAGCATCATGCAGGAAATAAAAATGCACCACGCCCAGCGTGCAGAGTTGCCATGGTGAGGCGGGAGCGCAGTGTGGGGTGGGCCGAGTTGGCGAGGAGGGCACCGTTAGGGCCACAGTGGCAAGTGGGAGCCCAAGGCCCAAACGCTGAGGTATGCCAAATGCCTGTGCCATCGGCCACAGCAAAGGAAGGAGCAAGGACGGGGGACCAAGAGTGAACATGGAAGGGGGGGGGGGGTCAAGAGTGAAACATGGAAAGTGAGAGCGGGGTGGCAGAGGTGGGGAAATGGTGAGCCCTGGTGGGGGGCAGGCAGCGAAATAGGTAATTGTGGATAGGTTAGCAGCGCGGAGGGCGACATTCTAGGCAAAATGCCGGGCGCAGTCAGAGATTGGTGCCGCGAGACGAGTCCACAATCCTGATTGGCTGGGCCATCAGCAAAGTTCTGAAGAGTCTGTTTAAAGACATTAGAAACTTGAGACCCGTGGTCTATACAGAAAACTAAAAATGTAAGACGCAGATAGAAAAGAGTTGGTAATGGAAAGACACAGCGGATTAAAGGTGTCCCCCGAGACTTGGGGCCACTTAGAATGGATGAGGTGAGATAGCAAAGGTATTGCTCGACAAAGAAGAGTGTGAATCCAAGAAAAAAAATGCAGAATTGTGCACCCAGTATGATTAAATCCTCACTACTGTGTACCCGATATGCCCAAATCCCCCTTCTGTGTACCCAGTATGCCCAAATCCCCCCTACTGTTTACCCAGTAGGCCTAAATCCCCCTTCTGTTTACCCATTAAGCCTGCACCCCCATACTGTGTACCCAATATGTCTAAATCCCCCTTCTGTGTACCCAATATGCCTGCACCCCCATACTGTGTACCCAATATGCCTAAATGGCCCTTCTATGTACTCTGTAGGCCTAAATCCTCACTACTGTGTACCCAATATGCCTAAATCCTCACTACTGTGTACCCAATATGCCTAAATCCCCCCTACTGTGTACCCAATTTGCCTAAATCCCCCTTTTGTGTACCCAATATGCCTACATCCCCCTTCTGTGTACCCAGTATGCTTAATTCCCCCTATCGTGTACCCAATATGCCTAAATCCCGCTTCTGTGTACCCAGTATGTCTAAATCCCCCTGCTGGGTATCCAATATGCATAAATCCCCCCCTGCTGTCTACCCAGTATGCCTAAATCCCCCTTCCGTGTACTCAGTATGCCCAAATACCCCCTACTGTGTACCCAATGTTCCTAAACCCCCCTTGTGTGTACCCAGTGTGCCTAAATCCCCCCTTCTGTGTACCCACTACACCTAAATCGACCTCTCAAGAGTCACGACCATCTTCTACACACTTCTAGGTCTCCTCAGACCTCCCTCTGCTCTTGGTGTTTCTCTCATTTACTACCTGCTCACAAGAAGCATTTCACGTAAAGTATGTGGCGATCACAGGTGTGGGCATAAGTGGCAGAGGAAGACTAGTAAGATACAAGAACAAGACCTTTTGGCTGCATGATCTCGCTGGCTTTTTTGACCTTCTCCTAGAGAAATGGGGTCTTTAGTAGACACATGTGTGCGCGTGTGGTCTGTGGTCTGGGTCTTTGTTGGCTCCGGGCACCTTCTCTCCGTGCTCACCTGGTTAGTTGGTGATGTCGCCAGCAAGATTCCCCAGGGGATTTGCTTTGTTTAATGAGGGAATGAGGGACGGACCTTGGTCCATATTTTCCACGACGAGCAAGCAGGTACTAAAAGAAGGAACTTTCTGTCAAGCGAAAGAGAGGGGTCCATTGTTGGGTGACTCCCCAATCACATCTTTGTCTTCCAGGTGCCCTCTCCTTGTATGAGTCTAGCCTGTGCCCCCCCAAATTAGACCTGAGATATGTGCAGGTAAATAAGTCTGCCATCTTCTATGGAAGACATCATGTGCCCTAAAAGTGGATCTTGGGAGTGGCGGGAAATCCTTATGACCATTTAGAGAAATGAAATTACTGCACAGCCTCTACAAACCCAGAGCAAACAGGGTGCTCTGAAACTCTAATAATCCACCAATAACCCTTTGTACACCGCCATAACTTTTACCTTGAATATAGTACAAAACAAAAGGAGAGAGTCCTCTCCAGGTTTAATAAACTGTATCTATGTAGGACCATACTCACACCCTGGTCGAGTATGATGCAGTTTATTTGGCGACTTTTGTTGCATCACAAAACATTGCTTACCTTATTGTAGCAAGAGCTCATAGTCTGATGGCCAAGCATGTATGCAATTACTCATAATGTACAACCTGTCTGTACACTGCATTAATGCTATCAACTTACCTCTCTTCAGCTCTCACTCTCACAGGAGAGCCTTGAGCAGGGTGCATCAGGAACTCCAATTCCAGCCACATTGTGGCTAAAAGAAGATTATTAGACAGGGTCATCGAGGCCATCTTCTGACTACTAAGTACAATTTTATTGTTAAAGCAGTTGCTCTGTTTCCATGGAAACTCTCAGAAGGAATCCAGAAAATAAATGTTTTTAGGTTCCTTGCTGGTTTCATTCCAAAAAGTGGGCAGGAAGGAGATTGTGACCCCTGTTTCATACGAGAGACTTTGGGAATTCTTTGATGAACAGAGTTTGACTGGAACAAAAAATAGGCCTGGGCAGCAATAGAAAAAGCAGCCCACAATCGCAAATTGCTATTTGTTACTTTTCGCCAAGAAATGTTAGAATAGTACCTGAGGGCTGGGCTGATGTCCCCTGCCTGACTCTTGGGGTAAATGGTGGGGTAGTTATGGGGGCTGCGTGCTGCTGCCTGCTAAGCGATGTAGGCCTCAGGAGCGGCGTGGGAGGATTCCACTGGCATACTTCTTTTCCTCATTCATTTGGAACAAAACTATGGCACTGTCCCTTTAAAAGAAGCTTCCAGTGAGAAAAGACTGTATAAAACACCAACCCATGTTGAGCTGGAGGGACACACCCACCTCCCAAATGAGGGTCTAGTAGAGCAGTAATGACATATGGCAGGGGAATGTAACTGAAGCTGCAGACATTAGAATGGTTGGGGTACGCCTGCGATCAGAAATGCTGACTTCTCTAGTCAAACCAAGTCCCTGAGCTACTAAGCCCAGGGAGACCTTCAGCTGTTTTAACTGAAATTGCCGTTTGGCAGTGCCCGGAGTAGGTGCGAGGCTCAGAGCAGAGTTGGGGTGGCATACTTAGCACATGTACTGAATGGGATTCCAAGATGGCGGCCAGGCTGTATAAAGACTTGGGTCATGTTTCTGGGCAGGAAAGTCAGAGCAGTACAAGTGATCCAATTCACCTTGAGGATTAAAAAAAACATGTATACAGTTAAGCCAGGACAGTCCCCTGAGGCACGGCAAGACCCCGATGTAAGATGATCTTAATCAGGGGGGAGCAGGTTTCAATGGCCAGTGTGAGCGAATTGTGGGGAAGGGGTGTAGAAAGCTAGTACGTTGCAAAAACAAAACCTTCCAACTGCATGTTACCTGTGCCCTTTTCTTAACCACTTAAGTGCCAAGGACGAGTATGCTCGTCATTTTTGCATAGACTTACATAATAGCCTGGCACTTAGAAAGGGTGTCTTTAGCAGACGTGTGTGTAGGCTATGGGACTGGAAGATGCATTCTTCAATATGAGGTTGTGGGCAATTAGAGGCAGGCAAGGTGTGGGTTGTGAGTGTGTTGGAGCAGAAGCATGTTATGTTATGCTATGTTATGTTATATGCATTTATTGAGCGCACGTACGCCAAAGGTCATCGTGGCGCTAAAGCATGACCAGGACGTTGAGCTTGAGAAAGAACACAGAGGCTGGAAAGAGGAGGTCAAGGGGCAAGAGGAGAGGTTGAAATGGTCAGGAGTAAAAAGTAGGGGGAGAGTAAGAAGCAGGGTAGAGTAGGGGAGGAGATGAAGAACAAATAGGCCATGGAGAGTAAATAGATGAGGAGAACAAGGAGGAGATGGAACATTAAGAAGTGGTGAGGATCAAAGAGGAGGGGAGAAGAGAAAAGGAGAAACACCAGAAGACATGAGGTGGTTGGAGGAAGACTGACAGGGGAAGCGGGTAGAAAGAAAACTAAAGAAGGTCCAGCAGGAGGACTGAAAAAGAGTATGGCGAAGAGCAGATTGGGAAACACCTTATGTGAGGAGAGGCAGAGAGACTCACAGAGTAAGGCAGATGTAGAGAGAAGGAAGAGTGGGGACACAGCTAAGGAGAGACAGCCAAGAATAGGTTGAATCAGATAGGGAGAAAGAGAGAGCAGGCATGTTACAAGCCTGAGAGAAGGGAGATAAGGATGTGTAGAGGTATGAGCACATGGCAAAGTGTCGAGGAGGTGAAGGAGAAGCAAAAAGAGGAGTATAGTAGAGAGGCAAGGAAAGGGGGCGTAGGGGAAATCTCTTTAGAACTTTCGCTCTCTTAGAATGTAGATGAGAACGGAATGCTGGAAATAAGAGGCAGGATCCCCACACACGTTCGAAGGGCACAATAATGTACCCAGTCTGCAGAGAAGCACAGGACAGACTCCCAGTGGAAGCTCCAGATCTTAGCTTGGTGGTGTCCTGTCCTACTTTCAGCCGCTGCCTAGGCCTAACACGCAAGTGTGTGTGAAGCGCTGAGACCCAGATGGAAGGGTTTACCAGGAAGACACCCAGGATGAGAAGCAGAAGATCCCAACCAACACAGCCTGGAATCAAGAAAGACGTGCAGGGATTCAGAAATACCAAGCATTTGCTGTGCTCCATGGAAACCACCCCACTGGGTATCCCTGCTAGTTGCCCTAGAAAGCTCCAGAGATCAGGAAATTGGCTGTAAGACATTTTCCTTTACTTTGTTTGAACACTCTGTTATAGCTTTGCAGTTAAATATTTATTTAAATTCTCAATTTTTGCATCTGTGTGATGTCGATCCTGCTGGGCTACATGAGAGGGTACCATTATGATAAAAGTTGTGGAGCATTGTACTTATTAATCATGTACATTAGATCAATAACATTGAACATAATCACCAGCTGGTCAGTGCCCTCACTCAATGGACTCACCCGCTCTGTCTCGCACAACTATCCCACACTTTCCAGACGGCTCGCCTCTTCCAGCATTGCCCTATGGTCCTATTGGCCAATCTGGGCATTTGGGTGGCTGCAGTATTTCTGTTCTACAGTGGTAGGTGAGCTGAGACCACCTCTGAATAAAGCACATGCAAAAGGAGATCTGAGAGTCGCCCCCTAACTCTAAGGAAGGAAGATTTCTTTGGATGGAGAAACCATTGCTCAGGAGGCAAAGGAGCATATATGCAGTATTGGTGAATCTTCGGGCTCTTGTATAAAACAAGAAATACAACGTTGGGAAACTGTCGAGTCGCTCCTGTGCCCATCAAAGAGGCCCATAAATAAAAAAGAAAAACCGGAATAGTAAAAAAAAAAAAAATAAATAAGTGAGGCAGGTGTGCAGGAGCCGCAGTTTAGCGAAAGCACAAGGTCCAGGGATGGATTGTTCGCTCCACACCTGGGGGTCGAGCATTGGAGTTAGAAAGGGCCTGATTCACACAACTCTTTCTGGAGCAAGTGAAGGGGATGCGCCCATTCGCATGCCCCGGATCTACAAACCATGGAGAGGAAGACGATCTCATGTTGCCAGTTCATGAAAGGACGGAAGGGATGCGTTTCACAATGCAAACACAGCTTCTCCATCCGGAACAGACGCGGGGGCATGCGCAATGCACGAGAGGACCCACAGATTTACATCACCCCGAATCCATCCGGAGCAGGCGCGGAGGCATGCGCAATGCACGAGAGGACCCACAGATTTACATCACCCCGGATCCATCTGGAGCAGGCGCGGGGGCATGCGCAATGCACGAGAGGACCCACAGATTTACATCACCCCGGATCCATCTGGAGCAGGCGCGGGGGCATGCGCAATGCACTAGAGGCCTCACAGCTTTACATCACCCCGGATCCATCCGGAGAAGGCGCGGGGGCATGCGCAATGCACTAGAGGACCCACAGATTTACATCACCCCGGATCCATCCGGAGCAGGCGCGGGGGCATGCGCAATGCACGAGAGGACCCACAGATTTACATCACCCTGAATCCATCCGGAGCAGGCGCGGGGGCATGCGCAATGCACGAGAGGCCTCACAGCTTTACATCACCCCGAATCCATCTGGAGCAGGCGCGGCATGAATCCATCTGGAGCAGGCGCGGGGGCATGCGCAATGCACGGGAGGAAGTTTACTTGCATCTATGTTATTTAAAGTGCACAGCAGCGGTATGAACCAGCTTGCATTTCTGTACCAAAAAAAGAAATAAAAGAAAAGAGAGCATTTTCGTTTTTTTAAACAGTTCACAATGACATGTCTGTTAAGAGCCTGTCATCGTGGAGCCAAGCAAACATTAAAGGACTGGTACAATGCATCCGTGTTTCCGTAACATTGAAGCAAATATCAGTGGTATCCTGGAGATTTGCAATTGACTATGGGTAAGTGTTAAAATTAGCCCGCAAATGAATCCCTCAAATTGACTGCTGTGGGCGACCAATTTCATCTTTGCTACTGTGCAGAAATGATTGGTAGCCTCACATTGTTCAGCTGAGACACATCCTGTCTGTAAGTGAGCACAAGTCACGTGGTATCCCTGCCGGAAACAGCACAGGATAACAGGAACATGAAACATGTATCTGGGGCTGGTTCTGTGGATGTGAGAGTCTGCAGGGAGCAAGCAGAGTGATCCCGCACTCCCCGGCCAATGTGTGTAAGGGCACCCATGGGTGTAGTGTGCATGGAACACACTAAATCATACCCACCGTCTTCTTTCTTGCTCTCTCTCACACACAAACTAACACCCTCCCCCTAGGTCCATGCAAGGCTTGTGGACCCTTGAGTGTGCATACGTATGTACAGAGATGTGTGTGCATATTTGCACACGTACACACGCTGCCACCTGTGTGAGCAAGGTGGGTGGGCCATCCTTTTAAGCAAGGTGAGTAGGGACACCTGTGTGTGCACAAATGGGCATCTGCAAGTGTGCACAAGATGCAGTGTCCCTTCCACCCATGCAAGGGGAGTGTGCCCCGAACATTGTGTGTGGTTGGGCCTCTGTGTGTATTGTGAGTGGGTGGGGTTGGCTGGGCAACAGGCACGATGGCTGCGTGCGATTGTGCCAGCGTTTGCAGTATGGGAAGACAGGTGGGCACATGTAGACTGGGTCGGTGGGCCCGCACATGTGCCCGGTGGGTGGGGAGATGTTTGCAGGGTGAGTTGGTGGGCATAACATTACCCTGCTATTATAGTCACCCTACTGCCCTGCAAATGAAAGTGACAGATTCTTAAAACATATATCCGTGTTGTGAGGAATAAGGATGGGGTTTGGCTTTTCTTGGCATACGCACTCCTATTCATATGGCGTTGCCTTCTTTAGAATTACCTGCAACCTCCCAAAAGGCCATGCGCCTTGGGGACACCTCCCCTGGAAACCTTCATGATCCTCCTGCAAATGGTTGCCTGCGCAATGGGACTTCCCCTTCCTCAGAGCATCACCAGGTTGGGAGGTGTGTTGAGGGAAGGACACCGCCCCAGCGGTGGTGAAAACAGGCTCTCAAAAGTCCCAGCTGCCTTTCGCAGCCAAAACAGTCTATGGCCGTGACCCGGCGGCTGAGAGAGGACAATGGCTTGCTGATAACGAGGCTGTATCTGCGCGCCTACGCCTTTCCAGGTCCCGCCCAACCAGGAATAGCTCAGCCTAAGAGAGCCAGGGAATCCGTTCCCCATAGCAACCTCTGCGTCCCGCACCCATGCTATACTTATCATATCTGATAGGGTCGGAGCTCTAACTCAATCAAGTCTTTGCTGGCTCTGTTAGATGCATGCAAAACTAACGTTTGATGACTGGAAGGTTGTGAATGAATCTAACTGCTGTTCCGGTAGCAGCAGTCCACTGTTTCTTCCACATGGGAGTCACCCCATCAGCCTTTCTGACTTTGGGATTTTGTTTTGACAGCACCTTGATTTCCCTCGTGGGTTTGCAGCAGGAAGCAAGCGGTGGGAGAACCGGAAAGGCGATCTTTGTGCCACAAAGCAGCCGACCTTCCCCGGACGGTATGCAGTGATAACATCGCGGCAAATGTTGCCTGAACAAAAAATCGCGGCAAAAATGCTGTGGTTTGACCTGTTAAAGGTGTACCCCATTACACAATGTGAGGGGGGTGAGGGTTGTGGGGGTGTCCCCGGCTCCCCTTAAATGGTATAATGGCTCCAGGGTTGCGGGGGTGTCCCCCGGATCCTTTACATGGATTGCAGCGGCAAAACCACTGCCTTTTTGCTGCAATATTTTGTGTTCACGGCCATTTTTGCAGCAATTTTAACACATGGAACCCCCGGACTCGTAGCCTCTCTGCGCCTGCAGGGTCTAGACATCTCCTTCACCGATTGTGTGCAACCATTTAAAAAAGAATTGATCTTTCATATACAAAGTCCATGTGTATACTGTGGTTCCTTTATTCCTCAGATGAAGTTTCATTTCTTGCAAGAACCAGACTCTATTGGCTGATAAGAGTTTTCATTTCATGCTTTCTAAAGGCCATTACATTTCTTTTTTTACATTTTATTTTTATTTAAGTGCATATAGTAAATTAACCTTTCACAGTACATAAAAATAAAAAAGGAACATTTCTGGTCAAGTTAAAACACACATTTAGCATAATATTACAAAGTAAATTACATAAATCCATTGTAAACACTTACATATAAAGAAAAAAGAAATGACTTCAATGTCGAAGAACTCAAACACTTAATCTAGATTTCACCTTCTCCCAGATGTGATGCGCCCCAGCAGCATGTGATGCGCCCCCGCAGCGAGGACAAGTGATTCGGCTCCATACAGGAGGCTCCACAATGGATCAGAGCTTAGATTTCGATAGGGAGCATATCCTAGGTTGCAATCTAGGACACTGGGTCAGTACGTGCCGAGCAGTCTTCAGTATCGCACCAGAGCCTACAGATTCTAGAGGTATTCCCAACCAGGGCCCCGTATATGTTTCTGTTTTTATTATCTTAGCACTGCAGACATGAAAGGCATTATTCAATAAGACGACCCTCTCGACCTTACCCTGGAACGATCGATGAAGAGATGAGCCTACAAGTTATGGCATACATGGACATGCAGTAACCAAAGAATGACGAAAACAAGTGATGTCATCCCGCTCTGACACGCGTTGACACACGAGATACGAAGCAGAAATGCATTCATCACAAAGCAACACGAACAACAGGTCAACCTGAATTTATACACGAAGAACATACATTGCACTCATAGAGACTATAAAACGTATACCTGAATACATCCGCTGTAAAGCAAAATGCATAAAATTACATATAATGCTTGCTTAATGCAGAAACGCAATAGTGAAAAGCAGACATTTTGGATAAAATGGGCGGCGCTGCCATGTTCAAATGAATGGGAGAGCTTGAAGGAACATCGAAGCTGCAGGAAAAACAAACTCGCTGAATTAGCTAAAACGCACAGAGAGGTGAACAAATTGGACAGTAGCTGCACAGCATGCCACGATTATGAAAGAAAAGGGAGGTTTGGGCTGGCACTAAGGAGCACATGAGATAAACAGTTCCCAAGCGCAAGACACATTTCTCTTGGATTAAATTAAAGAAACATACAACCCCCAAGGACCAGGTGCTCATAAATTAAGACTAATACTCAGAGAGAAGTAGCGCAAACAAGTTTCCAGTGAACAGAGAAGGTAGCGGCACTCAGAGTAAAATAGGTTAAAATCCTGATAAATTGCACACATAATAGTTCAAAACGTGGTCTCCTCGCACGTGAACTAGAGTTGGAGAACAAGGGCTATTCCTTAGCTATGGACATAGAGAAACTAAGACCTTCACTCCCTCCAAATTCTCACAATAGAAGACACTAGATAGGACCCAGTTCAAAGCAGAAGTCCTGGTTTGTGGCCTAGGAAATCGGAGACGGTGGTTAATAATTGCGAAAGGCGGGATCTGAATGTTATAACCCTGCCATAAAATATTGCTCATGTGCTGAGGACCTGCCAAGGAATCAAGGTTGACGAAGTCAATGCTAATCAATCATTGTTCTCAAATGATGTTGTTTTGCAACAGTTGCGGTAACCAATCAAGTACTGCAGAGATGATATGCATTGTCCACTAACAATTGAGAGGTAGTCCCGGGTAGAGCCATCATTAAAACCAATCAGAATGTTGACTCATATAGATTATATACTTATATGATACCACTAACTCAATCCCACCTTTCCATAGGTTTTACTAACCCAGACAACATTGTGACATCAGAAGTGACGTATTATTGCCTTTTAAACTGTTGTTTTGCACTATGAAACTAGAGAGCTTTCAGACTTGTGCGCTTAACTGCTTCCCCTATTTTACAATTGTTAAATAAAACAGCCCTTTGTCATTTACTTCCGTTTTTGGGCTTGAGATTTCCCAGCCTACCAGGTCTGCATGGGGCTGGGACTCCCGGACGCTGCATTGCATATGGTAGCACAGCCAGGATGGTTGGCCAGAACCCCTGGAAGGTCGATTCTTTCCTGTCACAGGCCTGAGGACTACGAGTAACCCATGGAGACTGGAGAATCAGTTGCGAACTTTGAGACGGCCGTCTGGAGCCCCCTTGGTAAAAATCCTGCCCGACCCCGTGGAGGTCCCCCGTAAGGCAAGGGCCAGCGACCTATTGAGGGAGGAACAATACCAGAGACTTCGGCCCATTCATGGATAATGTAGGTATAAGAGCATTGTAGTGACAAAAGAAGGTGGGAGGGAATAATTTGTATAAAGTGGGGAAATTGTGATAAAGTGTTGTATTCTTGAAGACTCCCTGTGACAAGGTCGCAGAAGGTGACACATTAAACCTCGGAATGGGGTATTGTAGTTAGTGATTTATAAAAGGATATCCTTAGACAAGGGGTTAAGAAAATTCATTGCAAACATCCAAGTGGGATGTAGGAATATGAAGATTCCCTTGCTTCGACAAGAAGACAGCGCTAAGAATTTTGATTGTGCGATTTTAAACATATGTGTAAGTGACTGCTGGCCTGCGGTAAGGGGTGAAATTATTGTAGGGTGTGGAAAATGAGGAGTTGTTACAATTGCTTTATATCATAGGACACAAGGACTTTTGGTTGTGACTTAAGAAGCAGAGTTGTGAAACATAGACCTTGTTAATAGTGTGGATCCACAGGGCTGTTGGTGAAGCCGAGAAGCTTGGAAGGAAAAATAGAAAAGTAGTGGAAGTGAAGCAAAACATTGTTGATAGAAAATTGTAAACAGAAAGAGTGAAGAGGTATAAAATTTGAAGGGTTTTGGGGGTTTAAATCTGGTAAGTATTGGCAGTCAACAGTGTGAAGTGCCATTATTGGGAAGATACACCCCTTATGCACCTATGCAAATCCCTGCCGAGATACAAAAGTAAGATACAAAAGTATCACATGCAGTGGGTTCGAGTGACAGCAGACAAAATGTTTTTACCTTGTCCCCAAGAAGGAACCCTTTCTAAATCAGTGCTGCAACACATGACCACATATTTACACATTGTGCATAGGGGAGAAAAGCTGCAGAAAAGATAAACCATTCTAGAATTGTGGAACATGTTCGGAGACGAGGTGGAAGATCCGCCCCTGAAGGAGTGGCTGCTTAATCAGCATAAATGGGAGGACACAGCACCTTCGGTTCTCCCTCCTCTCTTCCAGAGCATTGATCCACCAGACGAGGGACAGGCATTTTCTCCACTAAAAGAATTAAAAGCAGCAGCCGGGCACACTAACCCCACATTTGCACCATGCGCTTACAGAAATGAGGACACTCTAAATGAAGCTAAGTTAAACTAGCAAAGCCAGTGTCCATGCATGAAGAATACAGCGAAAGTGCTGCAAATTACAGGCAAGATAGACAGAACGTGATGAGGGAATGCAAAGGCAGAAGGGTAAAACAAATGTCAATGAAGGGACAACGATCACATCAAATGAGTGGTGGGAGGACACATATTATTTAAATTGGAAGGAAAGAATATGGGCAAGCAGAAAGACATAGATGGGGAAGCTGAAAAGAGACAGGAAGCAGAAGTGAGACAAATGAGGAAGTTAGAAGAAGAAGAAAGAGAATGGGGAAACATAATAAAGGAAGTAGAAGAAAGGGATAGAAAGCATCGAGCAAACAAAGAAAAGGAGCAGAGACAGGGAACTGAATTAAAGAGAACAGGAAAAAGAGAGGGAAGAAAGGGGAAAGGTGAGAAGAGACAAAGAAGACAGATAGAGAAAAGGGAAATCAGAAGAGAAACGAGCGAGGGAAATAGTAGAGGAAAGAGAAAGACAGACAGAGCATAGAGAGACAGCGAAGGGAAGCTGAAAAAATGAATGCGAAGTATGAACGTTGAAGCAAAGAGAGAAGCGAAGAACAGGGATGATAAAAAGAAAAAGGTTTAGAAAGATGCTTCAAAGACATTTCCAGGCAAAAATGTGGGAGCAGCAATACGAAGGAGGATCGACAATTTATACAGAAGCAGGAGATATATCTGTACTACCAAGAAAATGAGTAGTGGGATCGCCGCAGAGAGAACTGGGTCTATTAGACAAATCATTAAGGGGAATATATGCAGTTAATCCTCCGTAAAGGTTAGACTTTGAAGACAGGGAGGATGAAGCGAGTGATGACGTTTTTTCAGAACAATATGTTCAGGTGAGCAATGGTACGGAAGTGAGGATGAGGGAGAGGATGGGAGCGTGCAATGCCCCTCACTGTCCCACCCAGAGAGGGAACGACCGTGGTCCGATATGGTAGAATTAGCAGAGGAAAGACCCAAGCCAATACCAGTCTGATAGCGCTAAAAGAAATGCATGTATAATATAGAAGCGATATCCCCGTATACAACCAGGTTGATAACGTTACCAGGACAAAGAAAAATGAGCCTGAAAGGAGGCTTCACAAAAACAAAGGCTACAACCAGTCTTGGGCACAATGCAGAAGTGACACCATTTCCATTGTTAGAGAAGAGGGGAGGGAGACTGAAATATATAGCATGGCCATAAATGGATAAGGATATTTTGAGGTGTAAGCTAGCAACATTGACTTCTGGGGTGGGAAAATGGATTTATGAGCTAGAAAAACTGACGACAGGAATGACGCTAGCAATCAGTGACATAAAGAGCTTGTGTCCCAGTACCATAGGTGAGCGGGCTGACGACACATGGAGATGGGTGGGGTACCCTAGAGTGACTGCACAAAATAAAGCCCATGATGGAGCACCATTTAATAATTGCAGGATAGATGTATGTAGGGCACTCCGAGTACAGTAGCCAGATATCTCAGACATAAGTGTGATCATGACACGCAAGATACCTGGAGACGAAAACCCTGTTGCGTACATTCAAGAGATTCAAGAGCGATGGCACCTTGAGACAAGGGAACTGTGGGACAAAACTATGTCAATTTTGAATCACATATTATATCTGGGGCTCCCTGAACTAGTGCAAAGACAACTGAAAAAACTAGTAGGGATGGAATCAAAACCCTGGCCTGAGATCCAATTGACAATGGTCCATCATTGCCAATCATTACATGAAAAGAATAGAAAGAATCGTGAAGAAAGAAAGATAGAAGAAGCAAAGTTAGTGCAGAAAAATGTGTCAAAATGTTCAATAGAAGGAGCAATGTTGACAAGTGGAGGGGGAGAGCAGCAAGGAGAGCCAATGGCTGGAGGGAATGTTGCAGGAAGGGGAGTGTAGAATAATTGACAGTGAGGAAGAGGGTTTGCACCACGAGGGAGAGGGGGTGGACCTCAGGTTCCACAAGGAGGAAGAGGGTTTAACGGGGGACAGCCACGACCTATGGGACCACCACAGCAGTGCTGGACATGTGGGAAGACGGGACACATGGCACCAGTGTGTAGAAGTGAGGGAGGGATGCAACAAAATTGTAAGGGTACAAGAGTGGGGACAGGATATCCTCCGCCCTGTAGCGCAGAGCCACCAGAATGTTATGTCCAAGATCACACAGAATATCAGACACCTGCAACACAAATATAACCTGTACAACAGCCACAAACGCAGACACAACAGCTACAAATATAGATACAGTAAGCGCTGATACAAACACCAGTGCCAGTGCAAACGAATAGTATGGCGACCTGGAACGCCAACACAGGAATACAATAACCCACACCTAGATTAGGGAGTGAGACAGTGGTAGGAAGAAACCCTTTGAATGGGACAGGACTTAACCTATGTCCACAATTGGGCAGCCAATAGACTGACTTGATATGTTCAATCCTATCTGTTACATCCGACCCACAAGAGGAACAATGAATCGGAGTAACAATAGGTGACACAACGTTTTCCTTTCTTGTCAACATGGCTGTGACCCGGTCTTGTGTTAGGGAAGGGAAATTCTCAATGTCATGCACTGCCATGAATGCACAAGGTTTTTCTGGGGCTCCACATTTGGTTCCATTCACCGACATCATACCCATTACTATAGGGGAGCACGATTTTTCTATGCCACTATTATATTCTCACCAAACTTCAATTAACATCATGGGAAGGGACATGATGAACAAACCCAAAGTGACCATCTCATTTAACAATCAGGGAATAGTGTGTTCCACTCCTGAGATTCACTATGTGAATGCACACAAGTATGTATTGGCCTTTGCAGGACAGAAAGCACATGGATTTCGAGGTATTTCAATATGGAGTGAGTTTCCTGTTAGCCTGGCTTCCTGGGATCAGGGGAAAAATATTGCAACTACCCCAAGAATTCCTATTCAGACAAGAGTTTCAAATGGATGAGGAAGATGGGCATGAGTTCCCAGTGGAGCTCCAAGCAGTCATGATGAGAGAAAGAAAGCATGGTTATTAATCGAACTGATGACGAAGGGAAGGCGTGGCGAACAGTAATAGCTTTGGACGAAGGACACAGACTGACTGGCTTAACAGACGAGGAGTAGTTCAAAGACATTAATTCAGATGATGAAGTAGTATTTTTCATAAATCTCACATATTGGGTGAATATTGAGAATAGGAAAGTACCACAGAAGATGGCAATGATAAAAAAGACACAAACACTTTTTGAGGAAGACTTGACACAAGTACCAGATGCATTATGGACCAGCAGTCCCTATGACGTTGGCCTGCTTAAAGGAATAGGTGCAGTTAATATTAAATTAAAGCCAGGATCAATTTTACCAAGAGTAAAACAATATCCCATGTCGAAAGAAGCAGAAGAGGGCATTTATGAGAGAATCTCAGCGCTCGTACAGCAAGGGATACTGGTTTCCTCTGACTCCCCACGTAACACAGCATTGAGCCCAGTGAAAATATCACAAGGGGGTGTCTTGGTGATTCATTCAGGATTTGCGCCCCCTAAATAATATCATAGAAACAGAATTTCCGTTGGTCCCAAATCCAGCCTCCATATTATGCAATATCCCAGCCAGAGCCAAATGTTTTACTGTAATTGACTTGAAAAACACATTCTTTTCTTTTCAATCCTTCTTCATGAAGAATCACAAAAATGGACTTCATTTTCATATAGAAATAAAAAGTTGAAACATACTCGTTTACCTGACCTAAGCGATTACTTACCTAGTTGATTTCAGCAGCCCACTTCAACTGCAACTCCTGCTCCGCAACAAAGTCACCATCCCGGCTTTCACACGGCTCCAGGAAACTCTGACGTTGGATCTACGAAGGAAGAAGAAAAAACAAGGTTAGCCATTACACGTGTTCGTTTCCTCATCGCGCATATGACAGCAAGGTCCCAAAGCCATCGGCAGCATTGCATGTAAATTGACAATGTGCTAAAGTAATTCCTAAGGCATATATGCGCTCAGCAGCATTGCACTTCTACAAACTAAGAGCTCCAGAAATTCCTAAATCAGAAATGGGCTCGGCAGCATCCCGCATATAAAATAAGGTGCTGAAGACGTTTCCAAGACGGCAAGGCGATTAGCAGCATCACGCATATGCAGCACCAAAGGCATGTAAAGACTCAGCACAGGCAGCAATAAGCACTCACCAATCAGACTGCTCGGGAGCAGAAGCGCACTCGAGCCAACAACAAGAAAGAGTGGACGGATAACCAAAGGCATTAGAAAAGAAGTGCATAAGAAGTTGAAAGCAACAAGCCACCGCTGGACCGGGCATCTCCAGTGAAGTAACTGGAGCAACACACAGGAACATACCGAAGCACGCGCCACTGCGTTTGACAGCTGGACAGAGAGCGCCATAAAGCAAACTCAAAGGTGAAGGAAGTGTACCTGGGGGAAGGGGGCTGGCAATACATGAGTAGTCATGTACCTGGGGGAAGGTGGGCTGGAACTACATGAGGTCACCAACACTCCTGACACATATGCTCTTGTCCTGGGTGAGAATCCCGAGACCCTAACCAAGTGCAGCTGTTTGTTATCCAGAGGCATCAGTCGACCTTACACTGCACTGCACTATCCAGCTGGGCTCTGTGAGTCCAAGTGCTCCCGGATAGAGTCCAAGGTAAGCGTTACACCTACCTCCTATATGTTGGAAGCCTGAGATTGTGCCGTGTTTGACACCAGCAGTTGTGCCAATACAACAGCGTATATTCGATGTATGGATCCTACAGAAACTAATGACAAAGTGAAGAACCAAGAGAATAAATGCGAAAAAGATTACACATGCACAAAGTGCTGCAGAGAATCAACCGTTCAATAATTGTACAGATGCTGAAACGCACAGTAGATTAAATATCATAGAAGCTGGTTATATGTAGTGAATAGAATGCAGGCGGAGCTGCCATTGTATAGGAGCTGGACATCGTTATCATGAATGTTAGTAAGCCAGGACCCATGAAGAAGAAAGGGAGATTTGTGTTGCAGCAAGAATAAGCTGAAACCATGGAGCTGCATGGTGAGGTTGTCTGGCCAGGAGTCAAGACTGAAGCAGCCAAGGTCAGCTATCTATGCTAGAAAGGAGTGAACGTGCAAAGGATGAATTATCTCTTGCTAAGGTGCAAAGAAAGAACACTAAGAGTGCCAAGCTTCATTCATTTAAGAGGTTTAAAACCTGCAAAATGGACCAAATCGTGGTCTCCTGTCACATGAGCCATGGATGAATATAGAGTTGAATGTGGAGTTCCAGAACAGCGATAGTGAGTGCCCACACTCCCATGTATTCCCAGCAACAAGGATATGATATGATATGGGATATATAATGCACCAATTCACAAGTGTTTCAAGGCGCAACGCTGCAAGGGAGGGGGAAAAGAGGGAAGCCATAGACAACAATCCTACTAGGCCAAGTGTCATTCAGATCGCGCAAGTGCAGGGGAAGGGGAAAGCGGAAAGTGCTGAAAGGGAGGGGGTGGGGACAGTGCAGTACATGGGGTAATAGAATAAATAAAACAATAACAAGTAGGGCCAGCTGGTAGCAAGTGCAAGGGTAAGTGCAGACATCAGGTGTCAAGAACATGTGGGGGACTGTAGGGATACAGACAACAGTCCCCAAGTGCGGAGGTTGCCAGGGAGGCCGTGCAGGTGTGTAACTGGCGGGGGAGGGAACCTGGGCCCGAGATCAGAGGGTAGCCAGGTAACCAGTACAGTTTCAGCCAGGAGTTCAGCAGGGGAGAGGAGGAGAGAATGCAGAAGCAAAGAGGAAGGTTTTGAGGTGCTTCCAGAACCGGAGATGGCCCTCCTCAACTTTCAGGGAGGCAGAGAGGCTGTTCCAGAGGGCGGCCCCAGCCGAAGAAAGAGATCTACCACTAACTCGTTGCTTGGAGAAATGACTGACCATGAGGGAGTTGGAGGCGGATGAGCGAAGAGCACGAGAAGGAAGATATTTAGGAAGAGAGAGTTGAAGGTATTGAGGCCCCAGGCCACAGAATACCTTGTGGACAATGCAGTGGGTTTTGAACTTAATCCTTGCAGCCACTCAGAGCTAGTGTAGAGATTTCAGTCCTGGAGAGATACGATCCTGGGCTTGAGGCCAAGGACAAGTCTTGCAGTCCTGTTCTGGATGAGTTGCAGAGGGTGGAGAGTAGAAGCAGACAGATTTAGAAAGAGGCTGTTGCAATAGTCCAGCCTAGAGAGAACCAGAGATCTGGAGACAGTGACCCTCTGGGGGAAGGAGAGGATAGGAAGAATACCTCTGAGGCGGTGCAGCTGGTAGTGTGACTTCCTAGAAACGTCAGAGGTGTGAGGAGAGAAGGAGAGTGTGGAGTCGAAGATGACCCTGAGGTTTTTAGCCTCGCAGGTGGGAGCAGGAATAGGGCCAAGAGAGGCCGGCCAGAGAGTGATAGGAAAAGGGGGAGCAGATGTGCTGATGAGAAGAATCTCAGTCTTACTGGCATTAAGGCAGAGATCATTGACGCACACCACTCCTGGATAGCAGACAGACAGTCAGAGATGAGAGATGGAGAAGAGGTGGCCGAAGGTAGGCTGAAAATGAGCTGAGTGTCATCCGCATAGCACTGAAAGTTAGGGCAGAGAGCGGCAATGCAGTGGGCAAGAAGTGCCACGTATTGGTTGAACAGCCAGGGCGAGAGGTTAGACCCCTGGGGGACACCACAGGTAGAGATAGAGATAGAGGAGAGGAAGGACCCAAATTGTACCTGGGAGGGTCAATCAGAGAGGAAAGAGGTCAGCCACGACAGGGCCTGAACGTTGATACCCAGGCTATCACAGAGACGGTTGAGCAGGATGGCATGGTTGACTGTGTTAAAGGCAGAAGAGAGATCAAGTAAGATGAGGGTACAGGGGGTGTTGGAATCAAGGTTTGAGAGCAGGTCTTCACGGATTTTCAGGAGAGCAGTTTCTGTGATTCTGGCAGCTTTGGAGCCAGACTGATGGTCATGAAGACAACCAACAGATTCAGTGGGAAGATTAGGCTGGGAGATGGCCAACTTTTCCATGAGTTTGGCCATGAAGGGAGTGATGGAGATTGGGCGATAGTTAGCTGGGCCGGACGGGTCGGCAGAGGGTTTCTTAAGAAGAGGGTGCACAAGGGAGTGCTTCAGGGGGGATGGGAATACTCCAGTGGCAAAGAGGTTGTTACAGAAGTCGGCCAGAGCAGGAGCCAGGGAGTCAATGTGGCCCTCTATGGTTTTGGAGGAACAGGGATGAACCTGTTTTGATGAGACTTTCATAGATTGGACTTGTCTAGAAACATCATCTGGGGAGAACAGGGGAAAGGCAGAGAAGGAGGAAGGAAAGGGGGCCAGAGAAGGGCCAGAGGAAAAGCAGGGAATAGAGGGGACAGGGGGAGAGGAAGAGAGAGAGGACAGGATGTCCTGAGTTTTAGATATAAAATGAGAAGCCAGAGCCATGCAGAGGGCCTGGGAAGGGACAGGAGAGGTAGAGATTGCAGCAGGATTGGCCAGTTCCTTGCAGATGTTAAAGAGTTCAGCCGAGTTGTTAGATGCCGCAGAGACACAGGCTTGGATGTGAGCTCTCTTCTTGGTGCGGACAGAGAGATGGTATTTCCTTTGGAGCAGGCGGCAGGCCAGTTTGTCAGAGGATGTACCAGAAGAACACCATTTCCGCTCAGCCACCCTGCACCTGTGTTTGAGGGTGACGAGGTCTGAGTCGTACCAGGAAGTGCACTTGGCTTTGGGCTTCAAGCTGATCCTCATGCCAGGGGCAAGAACATCGCGAGTATCAGATATAGCAGAGTGGAGCATGGAAAGGGCTGTGTCAGGGTGTGAGTCAGCCAAAGGGGGAAGTGGGGTGAGAAAGTGGCGGGGAAAGCCTCAACTGACACACGCTTCATGGGTCGGATAAACGAGAAGGTAGGTGGTAGTGCTGGAGTTGGCTTGGCCTGGGTGGTGGAGAGGGTGAGCTGGGAGGAGAGGAGAAAGTGATTACTCCAGAAGAGAGGAGTGGTGAGAGGGATAGAAAGGGGAAGGTCTGAGGAGATCAGAACATCCAGAGTGTGCCCAGTAGAGTGAGTCGGGCCAGAGGGGAGAATAGAGTTGCAGAGGTCACAAAAGAGTCCAGAAGAAGAACAGGAAACATCCAGGTGGATGTTAAAGTCTCCAAGAAGGAGGAGTTGAGTGGTCGAGACCAGGAGGGAAGAGGAAAGGTCCACCCATTCAGAGAAGAAGGAGGAGATCTTACCAGGTGGCCTATGGATAGTAGCCACAGTAAGGAAATGGCTAGGAGAGAGAGAGAGACCCTGCAGACAAGGCATTCGAAAGAGGAAGAGGCTTGGGTAGGAATGACAGATGCAGGAATCCACTCAGGGAAGATTAGGGCTACACCCCCTCCGGAGTGGTTGGACCTGGGCATGGAGAGGATCTTGTAGCCGTCAGGGAGGAGGGTGTCAAAGCTTGTGACAGAGCTGGCCGTGAACTTAGCAAAACCAAGTTCAAAGACAATCGTCATGGGAGAAGGCTTGGGTGATGATAGATGCTGGGCTAATTTGGTGGGGAGGTAGAGTCAGGCCCACCTCCTTGTACCTGGGTCTGGGCCTACGTGCTGCTAAGTGAACCGAATCTTCCAGATATGGCACAAGTGTGCCAACCAATTTTAGAGGTCCACATAATGAAGGACATTTTAGTTTGAAGACCAATTAGAAACCGTGTACTTAATGGTTTTCAAGATTAATGGGCTGATTCATGGAATTTGTGCGCCGAAAAACGGGGATTTGTGCGCCATTCTGCCCGCAAATCTCCATTTGTTTAACAGGGATTTGCGGGCAGAAAGGCGCACAAATCCCCGTTTTTCGGCGCACAAATTCCATGAATCAGCACCTTAATGCTTTAGAGGTAGGCATGACATTGGACAGCCAATCACAATCCTAGTTCCTATATAATGTATACTTAGATGTTCCCCTTAAGCCTATCCCGATCCCCAGAAGGTTTTTCATGATTTGCCACATAGTATGACATCACCTATGACGTATTCTGAGTATATAATCTTGTTTTTATGAAAAGATTGTTGAGAGAAATTGAGCGTACCTCTATTGATGTTTGTTGTAACTCGCTGTTTTAGATCATTGTTAATAAAACAGTACTTTGCAATCTTCCTGAGTTGCTTCGATTATTTGGACTCTGAGTTATACTGTGAACCCATCCATTGCATGTACGTTCTTAAAGCGCCGTAAGCGCACGTTGTAGTCATGCAGATGGTTTAAATCAAACCAGTTCAGCTTCAGATTTTCAGACCATCGGGCATCCTCCGCAATTAGCTGTAAGATCGCAGGGTTTCCTGTGGAGAGCGGACAATAGAAACAAACTTGCAAGAAGAACTGAGACGGTGGACAGGTCCCCCTTTGACAAAATCCCTGCCTGGTTTGCATGGGTGCTCTGCGGACAGAAGGCGAATCCAGTCGATTAACGAATGGTGAGTAGACTAAGGGGAATGGCAAATAAGGGGTCAGGATTGTGATAATCTTTGAGTAACGGGAAATATTGTGAAGAGAAGAGGTAGCGCCTAGAAGTCCTGACTCAAGGGAGTTAGAAGGAGACATCTCATATCCCAGCGGTGGTAGAGTGAAATATAAAACGCTTAATCAGGATTACGTAAGGTGATGTCACAAACCCTGTATAGGGTATAAAGTAAAGGCGAGAGAAAAAGTGATCACAGTGTTTATAATGTGTAATGTTTGACTAGTCTGAATGTTGTTTCTTAGGTAAAAATATCAAAGAGCGATAGAGATTGTGAACATTTTTAAAAGTTGAGGAGCAACAGTGATTGAGTATAGCAAAGCGATTGGCACCAATCAAGAGAATATTTAGGCTATTGAAATAAGAGGCCTGAGCAGCGATTGATGGTTCTTGCTCATATTTGTTCTTTTAAAAACATTGAAAATTGGTGATTTAAGCCAAGGTATAAAGTTTATTTAACAGTCTGGTAAGTATCGACAGTCAATTGAGACTTGTCATTATGGGGGATACTCCTCTCATGCACCTTTTCAAAGCATATGCACAAGCTCAAACAGTGTAGTGCAGAATGGGTAAAAGGCACAGCAGATAAAATGTTGATGCCTTGGCCACAAAGGGGATCATTGTCAAAAGCAGTATTGCAATATATGACCACATAATTGCACGCTGCTTACACAGGGAAGAAATTAGAGAAAAGATTAGCGATTTTAAAGCTCTGGAAGATGTGTCAAGAGGGAAGAGAAAGCCCGCCACCTGAGGAGTGGATGCTTAATCAGCATAAGGAGGAAGGTGTTGAGCCCTCAGCTCCCCTTACCTCACCTGAAGCAAAGGGTGTTGCTACAGAAGAAATAGGGGTGTATCCTTTAAAATAACTGAGAGCAGCGATGGGGTATAGAAATCTGATATATGAACCCCCCGCTTATAGTAGTGACGATAGTGCGGAGGAGAATAAGAGAAAGGAAGAGATTCTTAAGATCATACAAGCCAATGAGGAAAAGAGTGAGTGGTCAAATTTGTTGAGAGAAATAGACAGGGAGATTAAGAGATGGAAAGGAGAGAAGGATAAGGCTGACGAGATAGCACTCGTACAAAACAAATGAATGGGAGGACAGATATTACTTAAGATAAATGGGAAAAGTATTGAGGAAGTTAGACAAAGAGAAGATAAGGACACAAGAAAGAAAAGATAAAGATTGAGAGAAGAGATTGAAAGAATATGGGCAGAAAATGAAAATCAGGTAGCTATAAGAGCAGCTATATCAGTAGGAGCAAGAGAAAATAGAAGAATGGGCAGAAGAACAAAGAAAGTATGACAATAGACAGAGTGATAAAAGAAAGGGATAGAAAAGAAAGAAAGAGAGAGGAGGAAGAAGCACAAAGATTAAGGGACAAAAAATTCCAAAGGGAAGAAGAGGAAAGAAGGGAAGGAGTAAGGAGAGGAGAAGATCAAAGGCAAGAGGAAGAAAGAATTAGAGGGGATGCGAGAAAGCAAAGGGAAGTAGATGAATAAATGGAACAGAAAAGGAGACAGCGAGGTCTCAACGCCAGTCTGATTCATAAAGAACAAATGAGGCTGAGCCCAGAAATACGATGTGAGAGAGCGGAAGAGATTCTTCCAATAAAGGAAGTAATGCAAGCAGTATCTAGAGTAGCATTAGAAGAAGAAAGAGTTGATGAGGAAAGCATTGGATAACGGATTGATAAGGTCTATAAACAGTTAAGGCGAAGTAGCGAGTATGAAACTCAAGGTAACAGTGATCGATCCCCAGTACCTCCATCATGAGGTGAGGAGGGAAACCTTTTCATTAATGAACGTCGAGTATTGTCTTTGGGCAGACTGAACTTGGATAAGGGTGAAAGGATGACAGTCTCACTAGTTAGGGACTAGATATGTCAGATGAGGAAACAGTCTGGTCTTGGGGCAGAAGGAGGGAGCGTGTGGGCCCTTAATGGAAGTCTTTAAATGGATAAGGAATTGAGATGGTCGGATTTGGAACAACCTAAAGATAGAACACCAGATCCCATAGCATATCCTGAGCGTCCCTGAGGACGATCACAGTGAGAAGGGAGAGTTGCCACCACATGTAAGCAGGCTAAGGTCATTACCCACAAGGAGACAAACAGGGATGATTATCCCTGCCATGGATAGACTAATAGTGGGATCCGACTATGGGATAGGGTTTACATGGTTTCCCTTGTTAGAAAAAGGGGGAGCAAGACCGCAGTATATTCCATGGCCACAGATGGACAAGGAATACCAATGCAAGCTCCCTAGTTTGACTTCGGGTGCTGGGAAATGGATGTATGAATTAGAAAAAATGACAGGAGGCAATACAATGGCCATAGGGGACATAAAATGTCTCCTGGCAGCCATTCTTGAAGAGAGGGCTGATGACATATGGAGGAGAGTGGGATATTCAAGTGTGGCTTCACAAAACACAGTGCATGATGGGGCACCATTTATTAATTGTAGAGCAGATGTTTGGAGGGCACTCAGGGTACAGTATCCTGACACATCAGACATGGGTGCAATTCTGACACGTACGATGAAGGAACATGAAGACCCTATTGCTTATATTTAGGATATTCAGGAGAAATGGCAACTTGGAACTCGTGAGCTATGGGATAAGACAGTGGCATTATTTTACCACATTTTATTTCAGTGGTTGCCTGAGCCACAACAGAGGCAGATGAAAAAACAAGTAGGGATTGAAGCGAAGGCATGGACTACAGCTGACAATAGTATACCGTTGTCAGTTATTACGAGAGAAAAACAAGAAGAAAGATGAGAATAGGAAGATCGAGGAGCTAAATTAGTTCAGAAAAAGTTGTCAAAATTTGCCATAGAAGGGCCGGTATTGACAAGCAGAGAAGGATTGGGAATGCAGGAAGCAATGGGTGCATCGCAGACGAATAATCTGTGCCTGATGCAACAAGGTGGATATGGGCTTACACCACGAGGCAGAGGTATGGGTTATAGAGGAAGAGGAGGTGGATTTCAAAATATTCAAGGAGGGTTTCAAGGTACACAGAATGAGAACCAGTATGCTCAGGGAGGATATAACCAAGGAGGGACTAATAGGAGAGTTCCTCCAGTATGTTGGAATTGTGGAATGACAGGACATATTGCCTGTATACATGGGAGCCAAGGGAATTTACAGAATGGACAGTTCTCTAGAGGGGGGACAGATTACCCTCCACCATATAGCACACAGACCAGAGAAGGCTTTGCCCAGGATCACACATCTTATCAGACACAAACACAGCGAGTACAATAGGTACCACAGCAGGGACATGTACAAATGAATGCGCCACAAGGGCAGTCGCAACAAGCCCCTATGCAGACACAGCAATATGCAAACACAGGACAAATATTGATACCCAGAATAGGAGGCATCACTGTGGTAGGAGGAAATCATTTCACAGGGACGATGATGAGCCTGTATCCACAAGGGTGACTTGATGTGTTCAGTACTATCTGTGACACCAGACCCCCAAGAGGAAGCAAGGGTCGATGTGACGATAGGAGGCAAATCCTTTTCTTTTCTTGTAGACACTGGAGCAACACGTTTGTGCATACGAAAGGGAAAATATCCAATGTCAGGTATTGCCATGAATGCTCAAGGGTTCTCTGGAAGAGTCAAGTTCCTTTTACTGATAAATTAGCAGTCTCCGTAGGAGAATGTGACATGTCCGTTCTCTTGTTATATTCATGGGAGACACCCCGTTAATATATTGGGAAGAGATTTAATGATGAAACTTAACATAACGATTTCATTTACTGATGAAGGAATAGAGTGCTCCACTCCAGGAATACACTATTAAAATGTGGGAGAGTTTATACTGGCGTTCACAGGGCAAGTGCCTCTGCGAGGCGTTCCGGTAGATCCAGACATTTTTGTACATGGAGTGAGCATTTTACTCACATGGCTGCCTAGCCTGGTGGGAAAGATTGTGAGAATACCTGATGAGTTTCTGTTTAGACCACAAATACCTATGGATGAGGAAGGTTGACAGACTATTCCTATAGAGTTGGAAGAAGCCATAGTACGAAAGGAAATGGCAATACTGTAAAGGGATAGACGATGAGGGTAGACCATGGAGAACAGCGATAGCTCTTGAGGAAGGCTATAGATTGACTGATATAACTGATGACAATATGTTCAGGGAGGACCAAACAGATGGTGAAGTGGTGTTCTTCATGAGCATTACTACATACTGGATAAGGATAGAGAAAAGGGAAGTCCCACAGCAAATGGCGATAATACGCAAATACCAGCATTTTTTCAGGAGGATCTTGAAAAGGTGCCAAGTGCCTTATGGACCACAGGCCCTTATGATGTAGGTTTATTGAAGGGGATACGAGAGGTTAAAATAAAACTTAAGCCAGGAGTTATTTTACCTCGAGCAAGACAGTACCCCATGTCTTGAGAAGCGATGAAGTTATGTTTCAGACTATTTCAGCGCTGATGAATCCAGGGATTCCGGTGCCATCAGAATCATCATGTAATACCGCAGTGTATCCAATTAAAAAATCTAAAGGGTGCCTGCAGAGTTATCCAGGATATGAGACCGATTAACCAGATTGTAGATGGTGAGTTTCCCTTAGTTCCTAATCCAGTGACAATATTATGCAGTATCCTGGTGGAAGCCCAATATTTTATAGTGATCGATTTGAAAAATGTGTTTTTCTCAATCCCGTTGCACAAGGACTCACAAGACTTGACTTCATTTACGTTCCACCAAATAAAACAGAAATATACTAGGCTGCCTCAAGGGTACTGTGAGTCCCCATCCATCTTTGACAGAGTCCTAAAGATGGATCTAGGTAATATTGATCTCAAATGTGTGGTGATACAATATGTAGATGACATCTTGATATGCAGCGCCACAGAAGATGAGTGCAGACAGGATTTTGTTCAGCTGATGACTATTCTAGCAGACAAGGGACATAAAGTAGACAAGGAGAAGCTACAATACTATCAAGGTAAGGTGTTGTATATAGGTCAGTTGATTTTGCATGAAGGAAAGAAAGTGACACCTGAGAGAGCTGAGGCAATTATCAAAACCTCAAAACCAAACACAGTGAGACAGATACTACAGGTTTTAGGTTTATGCAACTATGTTAGAGCCTGGGTCTTTGATTATAGCACATACATAAGACCACTTTTGCAAGTATTAATGAAAGCGCAAGTTAATAAATCAAAACGAGAATGAACTAAAGAAATGGAGGAAGGATTTGAAGAGTTGAAAAAAGCAATTTGTACAGCCCCTGTTTTAGGAAATCCCCATTATGCTGAGGAATTGTATTTGTTTTTGCACACAAATGGGACAGTTATGACAGCAGTGCTTACACAGAGAACCACATTGGGGTACAAACCTTTGGCATATTACAGTGGAATTTTAGACCCAGTTATGAGAGGATACTTCCTTTGCAAACAATCTTTGGCAGCTGCCGCGTTCGAAGTCTAGAAGTATTGTCATGGGCTGCTCTATGACCCTCTTCGTGGAGCATACTGTATTGGCTATTTTAGAGAAACCCACGGGCACATTGACATCCCAAAGAGCATCAGTTTATGAGGTAATGATTTTTAACCCAGCAATTAAAATCATAAGATATAAAATAGTGACCCCTGCCACGCTCATAGCTGAGCCAATAGAAGAATGTGATCATGTACATGACTGTGCTAATTATGTTGAATTTTATGATGATATACCTTGTGTGAAAGAGAATTCTTTAGCAGGAGGGGAGATTCTCTTTATTCACGGTTCTTCAAAAATGTATCAGACTAGCAGGGAAAGGCATTCAGGCGCTGCAATGATAAGACAGAGGTTAAATGGAGGATTTGATGTAGTGGCAAGTGCAAGGCTACCGTCTATTTTTCAGCGCAAGTAGCAGAATTGGTAGCATTTATTGTCGCACTTGAGAAACATGAAGGACAGGAAATGACGGCATTCAGTGACTCTGCATATGTCACGTCAACCGTACACGCAGGGTTAGCACGTTGGAAAAGGAGGGGTTACCTCTGCGCAGACGGCACTCCAGTGCAGCATGCATCCTTATTGGATAGGCTTATTAAGGCACTAACACTCCCAGTGGCCATAGCAGTCGTTAAATGCGCAGCGCATACTAAGCAAACAGATTTGATCTCTTGCGGAAACGAAGCCGCAGATGAAGAAGCCAAAAGGTTTGCATATTCCCCAGAAATATTGAGTTTTGACACAGAGTATTAAAGAGAATTCAGTTACAACTATGTTAGTGCAAGAGGGGTTTAATAAGTTGTCAATAACCCAATTAATAGAGATTCAAGGAAGTGCACCACAGGAAGAGCAAGAATTATGGAACCTTTTTCCCCCACGGAAGCATTATGGCGACAGGACAGCACTGGAAAGCCAGTGATGTCAGTAACTTTGTTAAAAGTTGCACTTGGACAGCTGCATCACCCCGCGCATGTAACTAGAGAAAGTCTTGCTGCCAGTATTGCAGAAGACTGGTTCACTCCTAATTTTTTGGAACACGTTGCACTATTTATGGTGAACTGCATCGTGTGTCAAACATTTACTGCTGGGCATACACAGAGAACGATTAGAGGAGTAATACCTCTACTGAAGGGTCACTTTCAGCATTTACATATCGACTATGTTGATATGCTGCAGACATGTAATGGGTATAGGTATCTATGAGTGGTGGTGCGTCCCTTCTCTAGGTGGATCGAGGCACGTCCGTGTACACACCCTGATGTCACTTGTGCAGTGAAGATTTTAGTGTGCGCAGTGTTCCCGAGGTGTGGTGTGTGTGAGGTGCAAAGATCCGATAATGGGCCGCATTTTGTCAATTAGCTATTTCAACAGATAGGGCTTCTATTGAATATAAAGGACACACTTTCTTCTGCTTATCACCCGCAAGCGAATGGGGTATGTGAGAGACTCAACATCCTCCTCAAAGAAAGGATTGCCAAAATCAAATTGACTTTGAAAAAGGGATGGCTGTATTGCCTAACCCTAGCCCTATATGCTCTTCGGAACCAACCAGGATCAGACCACCACCTCACCCCGCACTAGCTAGTTGCAGGGCATTGAATGAGAACACCCCTTCCACCTCCGTCTAGGAGTAGAAGTGATTCCCAGAGCATAGCTAAAACTTTAGGTGATGAGATGCATGATTTTTTTACATTTATGACCTCTAGTATTTCTTTCATTTCAGATCAAGTCAAGCGCCAGGGGGGGTCGGTCTAAGAACCCAGAAGTAGATAATTTAGCAACCAATCCAAGCGAACTATTACCATCACCTAAGTTATATCTTTGGGACCTAGTTTTAATTAAAACATTTAGCAGGAACTGGCATGAGCCACGTTTTCATAGCCCTTTTATCATTGAAGAAGTGTCCAGGAAGAAGAGCTTGGCTACATGATGTGAAGATCTATTAAGCAATGACCTTCCCTCCCACCGCTGCTAATCCAGAAGCAAGACAAGAAGAACAATTTCAGTGTGTGCAGACCGGATCGATGACGAAGAAGAAAGATGATACAATAATGAGTGATTAATACATACTTTATATTGGACTGGAATTCAATGGACACTCCTTATAGATATTTTAGCAGAGAGTGCAAAGACATGTGGAGAATTCCAGCAATTTTGAAATAAACCTTTAGAAATACATATTGAAGCAGAAAATAATGCATCAGAGATATGCCTAAACATCAGTTCTTGATCAGAAATTGGAAACGAGATCAGTAGCCAGATTAATTTAATGTAGAATATTAGTTTTAAGTGATTAAACATATGGTACCTGCCGATAGTGATGTTTCTTCGGCTTGTGCTAGCTGTCTTTGTGTTCATATTTCAGTCTTACCCTGCTCTTGTTAAAAGAGATGTTAATATTCACACTTTCTTTCAGGATCAGCCCAGTGATAAAAGGATTTCTTATTGCTATAATTGAACAGATTTTACAGTTACAAACATTCTCTAGTTAAAAAGAGATAACAATGAAAGGGAACAGGATTAGATTTTCCCTTTTATGATGGACGCCTCATTGCTAAATGTATACATCATGCCTATGTCTCACCTAAAAGATATATCTGTAACCTGTCGTACTGCTCGCGATGTATCTGCAACCGGACGTCCCGCTCGCGATGAACAGTTGAACAGTTGTTCAATGAGGCGTCCATCATAAAAGGGAAAATCTAATCCTGTTCCCTTTCATTGTTATCTCTTTTTAACTAGACCACGACCAGTTTAACTTTTTAACTTTTTAACTCTTTTTAACTAGACCACGCCTTGAGCGGTTAGACGAACGGTGATGAAAGATGAAGTTTCCCCCCATATAAATAAAGGAAACTCCAAGGCAGTAGAGATTACCTCATTGGTAAACTTCATTTCAATACAAGAGAATGTTGAGGTGACTATTGTCAACACATTGATAAATAATAGAGGCCTATTTCTTCTGTTATAGATTAAGGCTGTAAACTAGGAGTGGGACTGCTCTTGCCTTTACCCGTGATATAGAGAACACAACCGGGAAGCAACACGTGTAAATGCGAGTCAGCTCGATCGGGGCAAAAAGATTGAAGACCCAGTGAGAGGTGAGCATTTAGGTGACTCGGCTTAGAAACGGGTGATAAGTAAACATAGAGGGACATTTGATGGAAATATGACATCAAAAGTGTCCCCCTTTAGAAAAAGTAAAACAACAAGTCTTCTCTGTCAGGAGACTGTCAGCCTAATGAAATAGAGCTTCCCTAAGGGAAAATGTGTAATTGTAGACACATGAAACGAAGAGAGTAAATCATGCTTAATGTTAGGGAAAGTGTGAAAGTGGACAATAATTAGACCACTTAAGTATTAATATATCCCTGCTGTCCATATTGGTAATAGAGATGAAGTTGTTACAGATGTTTTGGAGTACTTTCTTTGCACAAAAAATGTTTTAATTACCATGTTTTAAAGTTTAAATGTTTGTTTGTTTTTTAGAAAGATTGCAAATTGTGGCATACTATTAAGTGTGTGAAAACCAGAACATGAACTAAGCCCGAGTGCCCTGAAGACAGTACCAACAGGATACGCAATAGGGATTATTTGCCTCGCCTATTCTTAAAGATACAATTCTGTGTTGGTTCTAGAAACACATTCTTGTGAAAGTGTTGGCACAGTCCTTTTTGCCTGGAGAAATTGGGAAGGGCATAAATAAGAGTGGTGGTTCTAAGAGGAGAATACACCAAAGAAAGGCATAGAAAAGGTTTTCTGAGCATATATTTCTATGCTTTCAGTAGAAATGAAGAAATATGTACACACAAAGATATGTGGTTGAGTATGTGTTTGGAACAAATTGATGTGTAGTTTTAACATTGTATATTTGAATTGATAACATGTTGTGATAAATATTAAAATATGTGTATTTTTTCGATAACCACATGGTGAAGTGCCCTTTGTTTGGGTTAAAGAATGCAAAGAATTAAGTATACATACATCTAGGTCGGCGCATCATGTTGCACATTCATACCTTCTCACGATGAGCAAAATGGAACCTTGACCAAGGCCATAATGTTGTTGACAGACCTACATACCAAGATGGAAGATGAGATGGATGACATTGAAGATGACAGTTGGTTTGCCTCCCTGTTCTCATGGATTCCACAGTGGTTGGCAAATATATTCAAGATTCTTGGAGTAATGTTAGTGCTGGTGATGTTCGGATTCTGTGTAATCACGATAGGGATTTCCCAATGCAAGAAAAGTGCAAAGAAGGTGGTAGGAATGAAGATCATGATCGATATCGAACCTGAACCTAACACCAAGGAGCTGACTGATGAAGCTGTCAGAAAATATATAGAGGCCAGCATCATAGCACCTGAAGGAACACAGTTCCTCTATCTGAAGAATCATAAGAAGTATGTGGGACGATGGGTCTATTGTACTCAAAATGAACAATGTAACTACATGACCTGGAGTGTAGATGAACATGTCAAATCAGCCGGCACCTTGCGGGGGGTGATGAAGATATGGACACCAAAGAAACACTTCTTCAAAAGAAAATATCAGGATGTGGAAACAATTGAGGAGGTGGTCGAGGACTCAACCAGACGGGGAATGTAAAGGAGCAGTGTTACGCTCACATTGTCTCCGCGGGGGCGTCGAATGCGAGCAGGGTCAAATGGTCTGTTCTCCAGCGTGGTTGAGCTCCACTCCCTAATTGTTTTGCTCAGGTCCCCTTGTCACTGCTTGAACTGGCCTGGATTCAGCTCCTGAAGGCAAAACAGAATAGATATAAAGGACAGTTCCTTCCCCGGTGGACCTTTCCCTTGTGTCCCCAGATAGGAGTCCTTCTGGTTACCCCAATGCGGTTCTTGCTCACCTTGGGGGTAGTTATGATGTGCTCTCCTTCCTGCTCATCTCGGCAGGGGTACAATGTTCTTATGGATTGAGTTACTCCACTGATCCGTCATGTGGGCACTAGGATCGAGTTGCTCCACTGATCCGGTGCTAAAGGTGAGTCTTTCCTTGTGTGAGTCTTTCTTTGTGTAAATAAGCACTTAAACCGCTGTTCGTTATTGCCAATGTTCTCTAATTCCTGTGTCTCTTCTTTCCCAACAGATTTCAGGTATCGGATAGCGTGTGAACAGCTGAAGCACAGAAGATGCTGCCACGTGGAGCGCTGGATGCTGCTGAGGGTATGTAAGCTGCGGTCGTGAGTGAACTGTGCTTGCGAGCTTCTCTTCTGAAACAAATCGTGTTTGCTTTTCTTTTTTCCCCAGGTGCCGCGGCTATGCAGAAGGTTGAGCAGAGCGTCGGAAAGGTGCCGGAGGCAGAATCAGCTGTTGTGCAGAAGGAAGAAGCTCGCGGACCGCTGCGGATGCCGAAGATTCCCAGGTAAGTGTCAGGTGAGCTGGAAACCTCGCGTGCTGCTGGATTCTAGAAGGTCACGGCCCGCTGTGGATACTGAAGACCACTTGAAAAGCTTCAGGTAAGCTGGAATCCGCACATGCTCACAGGATTGCTTCAGATGTCAGCGGAGAGCGTTCTGCTGCCACAGGCAGTTCAACGCGAATCATCTGGCAAGGCCTGGGGGGGTTTATATAGCCATGCCCGGCCACACCCAAGATCTTGGAGCACGTTCTGCTGGCCACGCCCATATTTACCACACCTTATTCCAGAAGAGTGTTCAGGCCTGCTGACAGCCGGTGTCAGTTGTTGAAGGATTCATACTATGAGCCTGGTGCCAAAGGCGCCAGGACAGGGTCCATGTGGGCCTTCCTTGCTCTTTCCGGTTATCAATCCGGACCGCGTGTCTTCTAAGCCCCAAAGTCCCGAGGGCAGGATTGCATTGTCTCTCGGAGGTGCTGGTCATTGCAAGCAGCTGCATGCCTCTGCAGGAAATTCCACCCCATACCTCCTATGTTGGAAGCCTGAGATCATGCCATGTTTGACACCAGCAGTTATGCCAATACTGCAGCATATATTCAAAAGAAGATACGCATTGAGATAACCTTATCAAATGTATCCCCAAAGAGACAACAATCTGAGGGAGGAACTCCCTGAAGAAATATGAATAAGAGCAAAGAAAGAAGCTAGTGTTGTCACAAGAGGCATGTACAATGTCCCGAGATACTTGCTGAAAATGATGTGTGGATCATACAGCAGCTAATGATGAAGTGAAGAATCAAGAGAACCTTTTAAATGCAAAAAAGAAGATTACACATGCACAAAGTGCTGCAGAGAATCAACCATTCTATAAATGTACAGATGCTGAAACGCAAGCAGGGTTGGATTGCCCCGTTGGCCATTCGGCCCGTGGCCAGGCTGAAATCATGATGAGGCAGGGGGGGCCGGTTCCTGAAGTCCATGCTGGGCAGGACTCCGGACTTTAGGAACCGGCCCCGCAAATAAGAGATGTTTTGCGGCCCGCGACAACATGGCACCAGCAGTAATAAGTGTTACAAAAAACGGGGAGGGAGCCGCAGGGTTGGGCGGGCCATGGCTGCCTCAACCCGGCCTGCTCCCTCCCAGTGATTTGTATTACACAGGCCAGCAGGATAACGTGTGTCCTGTGTTCGATGCATAGCCCCTATTCTTTTTGCAATGTGCATTTTTTAAAAATAAATGTGTACTTTTCTATGCCCTCTTTTTTTCCTTTTGTGGAGCCCTCCTCCGAGGACCCAACCCCGTCCCAGGGCTTTTTGGCTTACCAAATTCCCCCGCCCTGGCCTGTTACCCCTGACCCCATCACTCTAGATGTTTTGGACTATTGGATTAAGAATTCCAGTTTTGTAATCAGGGAGTTTTTATTCCTGTCTGTTCATTTATTTTCGCGCAAACAGGTGTGTACCGTGATAGTCACTGTGGAGTATGTGAAAAAAATCGTTATACTTTTTCAATTGCAGCCAAATATGTCATACAATTGTGCTGCCCTCTTAAACTGAGCCTCTCTGCTGAACATAATTGAAGACTTTGGGGTGCATTCCATTGTCCCCCTGTAGACTTTCGACACTCGATTCCAGCTACAGGCTAGGCTGTATAAGCTTTCCGTTAAGGGTACAGTTCACAAGTCACGAAAGAAACATTGTGTTAGTCAAGTGCAGTCACGGACCATTAACTTAACAACTGCTTTATCAACAGGCTTTATTCAATTTATTATTTTTGTTTTATATTTCACATGAATAAAGCGGTTAAAAAAACAAAATGGCAGTCCATAGAATGAAGGCCATTTGACGACATTGGAAGCATAACACAACCAATCGCATTGTGTATTGTCTTTAAATATGGCTCACATATCAATTTGACATTATGCGTATGAGGTGCTTTTCTACTAGAATATGATTATTTATTTATTGGGGGCGTGTAGCAAGCCGATATGGCCAAAAACAGTTGCACCATTTCAAAGACTGTTCTCCATTGGTAGGTCTGTAGCAGCAGCGCTGCAGGATGCCTCTTGTCTAACGACCACAATGCATTGATGTGTGTTTTGCTTTTTCTTTAATTTCAGTAGGTAATAAACTGCGCCGTTCTGAAGACTGCTGCATTACAGGTCCACAGAATATTGCAGTTTCATGTGACGGTGGTTAACCTTAGAAAGCTGCCTGTGCATGCGTGTGAAATACCAAAAGCAAGCATGCATTTCATTCATCTGAGCAGGGGGATTTGCAATTATGGGGATAGATTCGAGTGTTTGACTTGTGCACCCATGAGTATATACAAATGTATAGATTTTGGGAACTTTCATTGGCTACAAGAGTAAAAGACAAATGGACAGTAGTAAGCTTAAAACTGGATGAATGGAGTCAAGAGATTGACATTTTAATGTCAATACATTACTGCTGCCTGTGTGCATGTATCACATTGCATGCATTGGTGCACACAATGGGTAGATGCTTTATTGGCTGTGCAGCCCTGGGCTTAGTGAACTAAGCAGCAGCAGGCATTCTTGGCATCACATTTATAGTGTTTGGCTAAAGCACATTTTTCGAACTGAAGATACCAAGCACAGCAGTGTGATTTTGATCAATATCACATTCTATTCATGTTATAATGCTATGCAATATTGTAATGGGTTATTTATAACACGCTTAATACTCAGAGGTTTCTAAGCACGGACCGAGGACCGAACCTGTGTTGCTCTGCTTCGTCTTGCATTCAAGATGAGCATGTTGCCCCTGAGCCATCCTCTCTGGACAATATTTATAGATCATGCAATAAAGCAGTGGTGTACAAGTCTGGCTCCTGACCCTGCAAACATATCAGGATTTGAGGATAGCCACGTAACGTGTAAAAGATTTTCCATTCGGATGCATTGGATGCAAATTTATCTCATGAATATTAATTAACCAGTTAAATACAGGATCCACTGATATTCATAGAGAACATACTTACATACTAACATACTTCAGGAACCAGCCCCATAACTTACAGATCTTTTGCGGCCCCGCCGCGGATGCGGAGAAAGGTAACACCAAAGTGTTACCTTTCTTTGATGAATGCAGCAGGCTGGCGCCCAACTGCCACGTCCCGCGACACCATGGTTGGCACCAGCAGCACAGCAGCCTTTTCTGTAAAGTCGTGAATTGACTTTTTTGGAGGCGAGGGGTGGAACACTTTTTTGAGGTGGGAGGTGGGCCACTTTGTTTTGGGTGTCCAGGCCTATATCTTGCCTCAGTCCGACCCTGAACGCAAGGTAGACTAATTCAGTATAGAAGCTGGCTATATGTAGTGAATAGAATGCAGGCGGAGCCCTCATTGTATAGGAGCTGGACATCAGTATCATGAATTTTAGTACACCAGGACCCATGAAGAAGAAAGGGAGAATTGTGTCACAGCAAGAATACGCTAAAATCGTGGAGCTGCATGGCAAGGTTGTCTGGCCTGGAGTCAAGACTGAAGCAGTCAAGGGTGGTTATCTATTCTAGAAAGGAGTGAATGTGCAAAAAGATGAATCATCTCTTGTTAAGGTGCAAAGAAAGAACACCAAGAGTGCCAAATTTTATTCATTTAAGACATGAAAAACCTGCAAGTGGACCAACTCATGGTCTCCTGTCACTTGAGACAAGGATGAAAATAGGGTCGAACTTGGAGTCCTAGAACAACGATAGTGAGTGCCCGCACTCCAATGTATTCCCAGAGACAAGGATGCTTTGCAAGGCCTAGTTCAAAGACAATCTTCATGGCAGAAGGCTTGGGTGATGAGAGATGCTGGGCTAATTGGGTGGCAAGGTAGAGTTAGGCCCACCTCCTTGCATCTGGGTCTGTGCTTAAGTGCTGCTAAGTGTAACCAAATGTTCCAGACATGGCACAAGCATGCCAACCAATTGTAGAGGTCCATATAATGAAGGACCTTATAGTTTGAAGAACAATTAGAAACTGTGTACTTAATGGTTTTGAAGATTACATGTTTTAGAGGTAGGCATTCATTGTCCACTTGACAGTGGACAGTCAATCACAATCCTAGTTCCTATATAATGTATACTTAGTTGTTCCCCTTAAGCCTATCCCGATCGCCATTAGGGTTTTCATTATTTGCCACATAGTATGACGTTACCTCTGAAGTATTTTGAGTATTATAATCTTGTTTTTGTGAAAAGACCATTGAGAGAAATGGAGCGTACGTCCGTTGAACCTCCCTGTTTTAGATAATTGTTAATAAAACAGTACTTTGCCAACTTCCTGAGTTGGTTAGGTTATTTGGACTCAGAGTGAATCTGTGTACCCATCCATTGTATGCACATTCCTAACGGGCCATATGCTCACAGCTGATGACAATCCTGGCAACAAAGGTTATATGGTAGACAAGGACAAATTACAGTATTGTCAGCAGGAAGTATTGTATATTGGACAGTTGATATCTCAAGATGGCCAGAAAGTGACCCTTGAGAGAGTAAAAGTGATCATGTAAACACCTCAGCCAAAAACTGTAAGAGAGATGCAGCAATGTATGCCTTTGTAATGTTTGTAGGTCATGGAGTTTTGACTTCAACACATACACCAGACCCCTTTTGAAGAGGCTTAAGGAGGCTCAGAAAGATGACAGCAGTGTAGTTTGGACCAGTGAAATGATACAAGCATTTAATGAATTAAAGGAAGTAGTATGCAAAGCACCCGTTTTGGGGATCCCTAACTACAGTGCAGAATTCTTTCTATTTTCCCACTCAAATGAAGTTTTAATGACAGCAGTGCTCACTCAGAAAACATCCTTTGGGCACAAACCATTAGCTTATTACAGCGGGATCCTAGACCCAGTGATGAGAGGCCATTATCCCTGGGAGCAGTCAATGGCGGGGGCAGGTTTTGCTTTTGAGAAGGCAGCCACTATCACGATGGGCTGTGGAATGACGTTGCACGTGGAGCATGCCTGGTCCGCCATTCTTGAGAAATCCAAAAGCACATTGACTACGCAGAGTGCATCTGGGTATGAAGTGATCATCTTAAACCCAACAATCAAGATTTTGAGGTGAAAGGTAGTGAATCCAGCAATGTTCATAGCAGAGGCAATAGAGGAGGGAGACAATGTACATTACTGCACAAAGAACACTCAGCATTATGGCAACATACCCATGTCAGAGAAAATGCCCTCAGAGGGAGCAAATACTCTTTATTGACGGTTCATCCACTTTTGACGAGGACTCAGGAGAAAGGCACACTGGGAACGCAGTGGTAAGATTGAAACTGGATAGTAAATTTAAGGTAGTGGCAAGCATGAGATTGCCCCAACACTTTTCAGCACAAGCAGCTGAGCCAGTAGCGCCTATTGTAGCCCTTGAAATGCATGACGCTGAAGAGGTCACAATGTAGTCAAACTCTGCCTACTTGACATGAATACAGCATTCAGGACTGTCACGTTGGAAAAGTCGGGGCTTCCTATGTACAGACCTTACACTAGTGCAGCATGCAACATTATTGGACAGGCTCATAGCCGCACTACAACTCCCATTGTCCATCACAGTGGTGAAGTGCACCACCACACACAGGGCAGAGATTTACTTTCCCACGGCAACAAGGCCGCTGACACAGAAGCCAAAAAAGCAGCCTATTTTCCCAAAGTATCTGATTTGACACACCACGTAATAAACATACTAGAGCTCATAGCATGATGATGACAGAGGGGTTTAATTCTCTACCCATAACCCAAATAATTTAACTGCAGGGATGTGTACCACAAGAAGAGCAAGAACTGTGGTACAGGAGGGGGTTCTCGTTATCCCCTACTAATTCAATGTGCCGGCCGGACAGCACCAGTAAACTGGTCATGCCCCTCGGATTATTGAAGATAGCATCAGATCAGCTCCACCATCCTGCACATACAACACAAGAAAGTCTTGCAGCCTTGATTTCAGAGGATTGGTTTTCACCTACACTGCCTAAGCATGTTGCCGCTGTCATAGTAAATTGCACAGTGTGCAAGAAATATAATGAAGGGCATACGCTGTGAGTAGTGAGAGGAGCAATACCCCATCATACTCTGCTTTTCCAGCATTTGCATATCGATTATGTAGATATGCTTCAAAATTGCAACGGTTACAGATACATGTTGGTAGTCGTGTGCCCTTTCTCCCGATGGATTGAGGCGGGTCCATGTACACACCCCGATGCCATCTCTGCTGCCAAATTCCTCATTAGAGAGGTGTTTCCAAGATGGGGAGTGTGAAAGTCCTTTGGTCTGATAATGGACTGCACTTTGTGAATGAATTGTTTGAGCACATCGCAATCGTACTGGGTATCAAGCACACATTCTCTTGTGCTTATCACTCACAGGCAAATGAAGTTTGTGAGAGGTTAAATGGCATCCTCAAAGAGAGGATAGCCAAATTAAAATTGATCCTGAACAAAAGATGGCTCCACTGCCGAACCATAGCATTCTTTGTACTACTAAGTCAGCCCGGTTCAGACCATCACCTGACTCCTCATGAGCTGGTGACAGGAAGCCAGATGCACATACCTCTTCCTCCCCCGATTGGTGCGCGAGCAGATGCCCATAGTACTGCTGTCATTCTTGGAAATGAAATACATGACTATTTTACTGCTATGGTGGCGAGTATTTCTTTTATGTCTCACAGATTCACACATGGCAGGTGGGGCTGAAGATGAATGATGAAGACAATGAACAATCCGACCTACAGAGCTTGCGCCAACCCCGCGCCCTATACACTTGTGATCTTGTTTATGTACCATTTTTTACCAGACTGTTGCATAAACCGAAATTTGAGGGTCCCTTTGTGGTGGAGGGGCTAACTCCCACAGTCGTCAAAGTACAAGGAAGAACAGCATGGCTTCGTCTCAGCGATGTTAAACCCTGCAAAGGCGAGACCTACATGCCATCAGCGCCAGGCGTCATAACAGACGAAGAAGTGACAAGGATCCAGACAAGTTCATCAACCAGAAGCAGACAACTTTTAGAGGAAAGTCAATAAAAACATTGTTTTCTTCCCACAGAGACATCTAACCAGCTAGAATTAACTGTTTTCCCCCAAGAAAAACATTCTCACTTGCACCTGCACTTTGAAAAACCCACAAGAATCAAAAACAATATCACACCCTGTTATTTGATTTCGCCTCTAAAAGCATTACTGAATATGATTGTTGCTTTTATAATTGACAGCTATAAGGCATTCAAAACAAATGAGGTGCCTCTTATTTTATTATTAGTAGACCCTAAGACTAGGTTTGTTTTCAAATGCATCCTCTTAGTAATTATGATGCAATTGTTCCCATAGGTGCCCGCTGACAGTCAGAAGATCAGCGGGAACGTATTCAGTAAAAAGTGAAGGAAATTGATCTTTTTAATTCTGTCTAGTACAGGCTTTTGGCAAGAAGACTGCCTAATGGCCACGTCCCCTTACAACAGATAGACACTTTAGCAGTAATGATCGTAGCTGCCTTTTTAACTTTCTGCTGTCTCTACCTCTTTATTTTCCTGCCACTATGAGAAGTTATTCTATATAATGTACCCAAGCAAATGTATACTAACATGATCCCTATACCTATGTTGGATGAAGCAACAACCCAACCCTTCCTTGTTGCCACTAAACAGATTCAAAGATTAAGACAATATACTGACACCAATTACGAGCACATACATGCGTATATGTCTGGATTTGCCCAAATAAGTAATAATATGTGGTATCAGCACATGGCCCAGGTAGGGAGAGAGATATCTGATGAGAGCTGCTACATGTGTTCTCTCATTCCCTCATTTCCAGTGTTTTATAGCCACAGAAATACCAGACGAAAAAGGCACACTGCATGACACATGTGGCACTAAGTTTAACCTGAGGACAATTGCAAGGGCAAACTGCGCCCTTACTATGGGTAAATAAAACAAAGTCCTATCGTCCCTCCTGCATCAAAATTCTGTTATCCCTCAGACCCCCATAATTACGTGGGATGATGGATATTCTGCAGACCTGACGGGAAGTGCTGCTGTATGACCGGGAGCGTAGATGAACACAAAGCATTCGGGTAACCTTAAGGGGTGACAAATATATGGACAACTGGACAACTAAGACACCTTATCGAGAAGGGGTTGAGGACTCACCCAGAGGGGGCAATGTCGAGAGATGGATGAATGCATCATCAATGGAATCAGCCCCTCCCCTGCCTTTATATCACAGAAATGAGAGAAGCGTATCAGTCCTGACAACTGCCCCCCTCCACCGCCATACTGCAGACAAGAAAGGTGGTATTCACTAAGGCGCCCTTACCCCCGGAACGATCCAAAAAGTGATGAGTCTACAAGATCTGGCATACATGGACATGCTGTAACCAAAGAATAACGAAAGCAAGTGATGTAATCCCGCTTCTGACACACATAGACGCACGAGACACAAAGACAATATGCATTCATCATAAAGCTACACAAACATTAGGTCAACCTGCATTTATACATGAAGAACATACATGGCACTCAATAGACACTAGAAAACATATACTCGAATATATGTGATCTAATGCAATAAACATAAAAAACACATATAGTGCTGCTTAATGCAGAAACACAACAGTGATAAGCAGATATTTTGGATAAAATGGGCGGTGCTTCCATTCTCAAATGAATGGTAGAGCTTGAAGGAACATCGAAGCTGCAGGAAAAACAAACTCACTGAATAAGCTAAAAAGCACTGATATGAACAAATGGTATTAGGTCAAAAAAACAGTCTTTCTAAATCGAACTGTCAGCCCTTGTGCCGCACACAAGTGCGTGCAGGGGCTGACAGGCACAGCAAAACAGAGAGGATGAGCTGCGGGAGTCAGAGGTAAGTGTGTGTACTGTGCATGTGTGAGAGAGTGTGTCTGTGTGTGCGTGAGTGCGACAAAACGTGTGTGTATGCAGAGGGCGTGAGAGGGTGACAGGGAGCAAAGAGGGGTCTTGAGAAGGTAAAACCCCTCCGAATTAAAAAAACAGCGGGGATGTCCCTTTCCCGTTTTCTGAGGGCCACACAAAATCAACAGAAATAAATCTGTCTTTTTGATATGCAACCTTCAGAAAACAGGATAAGTAAATAGAACCAAACAAATTGGACAGTAGCTGCTCAGCGTACCAAGATTATTGAAGAAAAGGAAGGTTTGGGCTGGCACCAAGGGGCGCATGCGATAAACAGTTCCCAAGCGCAAGACATATTTCTCTTAGAATAAATACAGAATCACGTCTGTTGTCTGTTTCTGTATTTATTAAAATCACACCTAAATTTGAATATCCCAGAAAGCACTAAATACACTTCAAAAAGGGGGATGCACAGATTTAAAAGCACACCTAAATTTGAGTTCCCTAGAAAACACTAAATACAGCACAAAATGGAGGAGGCACAGATTTAAAAGCACACCTAAAGAGGAACTTTGAGTAAGGTACCAATAAGCAGCGGAAAGCAAATAATTTGTGTGTTTAAGGCAGATGCACATATTAAGTGGTCAATCAGTTACAGTTTGCAGTTAGGCTGGGGGGAAGGGAGGCAAGAATTTGCAAGCACCCGGGCAGAGGGTTGTAGTCCAGGGCAGGGCGAACTGGGGTGCTTACCATTGAAATATAGCAGTAAGATTTCCATGGATGCTGAATGCAGGGATAGCTGTGAGTTTATTCATTGAGTAGCATTGATGTGGGCATGTTGCTATTGAGGCGACATGGAGAGAGACCCCCTCCAACTCCAGACAGCGGCCTTTGTGTGGGCCTTAATGTTGTGGGGCCGGTTGCCAGTAGGCCAAGGAAGATGTCATGGCAGCCAATAGCAGTCGTGATATCAGAGTGTCATGGCAACGCCTTAGTGACAACAAATGCAGCCATTTTAGAGCAGGAAGGCACGCTGGGAAACAATGGATGATGAAGGAGCGCACTGTGTGCTTGTTCGTTTTCAGTCATAAAATCACTAGAATCACTCTAAATACCCAGTAGAGTGAAGGTCTTGGTTTCTCTACGTCTGGAGCTAATGAATAGCCCTTGTAGTCCAACCTTTACCCGGATTTTAATCTATTTTAGTCTGGGTCCGATTCCGTTCTCGGTCTACTGGAGACTTGTTTGGGCTACTTCTCTCTCAGTATTAGTCTTAATTAATGGGCACCTGGTCCTTGGAGGTTGTCCGCCCCAATGATTTTGTCCAAATGAGAATGGAGGCAAACAGTTTAAACAGACCCTTGTTTACAAGACGATCCCTTAGTGATACTTTCTACCTCTTACAATTTCTGGAGAATTTACGGAGACTTCTGCAGTAAGATCGAGATCCTGTGTTTTGCACTGTTAAGAATTGTGGCACTAGTTGTCAGACCTCGCTCCAGCTGTGTTTATAAACCTTTAAGCAAAATTCTTCACAGCCAAATCATAAAATCCAAAGGCAGATGGTTGTCAAATTTTGATCACAGGCCCTTAAATGTCTGCCTGGTGTCTAGTCTCATAGGTTTAATCGAACCACAGAGCATTCAGATGCCGGTATACGTGAGAAAGATCTGCAAGTACACAAAGAGCTTGAGCTCCCTACGAACACTCTGGTAGGGTTTTGACAGCTGTCTCTCTTTGAGGAATATTTTGATAGACCCATCAAGATGCTTTGCTTTAACAATGCGGCGTGGCGATATTTTCGGCTAACAGCTAAAACAGCCAGAAACACATTGTATGTTTTACACCATGACGACCATTTCTATGGTGTAATCAGTCTAAAAGGTTTCCTGGGGGCTAAAGATCTCTGTCAGCACTGTCACCACATTTCTAAAACAAACATAGACACAGTTGTCAGCATCACTGTCGCCTGTGTTTAAGAGAGCACTGTTAAACATTTAACGAAGAACCTGCAAAACGTTCCCGGTATCACGCGTTCGCAAGGTCTCGGGTCTGTCTAGACACACACATTCGTGTGTGGACTGCCCATTGACTTCCCCACCTGCACAAAATGCCTCCCTGAGAGTCACAACTGTAATGGGGTAATCTGTAGGGTGTGTAAAGTTTCTGTTGTCAACACTGATGAACACCTGTGTTACATGTCAGCCCGTAAAACTCAAGATAAAACTGAGGACTACGTAGTGTATGATATGGATACCCATCAAGAGAATGTAACCCAACAACCAAACTATATGTATGCCAGACATCTAACAGGTGACAGCTGTTGGGAATTTAAAGGTGATTTGTGTGTGGCGGCCTTTGTCAGCACTTTTATAACATGCCAATTCACGGGTCACACCTTTCCAAATCCTATGATGGATACTTTGTGTTGTGACAATTGGTTCGGAAGAATATTTGAGTAAAACGTATAACCTAGGGTGCTAAGCTCATGGCTGTCTTTGTGGTATCTCTACAGATACGCTTTATTGACTCCTTGAACTTTTTACCAATGAAACTCAGAAAATTCCCAAGAGCTTTTAGTTTCCCCGCTTCAAAGGGTTTCTGTCCCCATCTTTTCAACACAGCGGTTAACTAGAAGTACATAGGCCCAGTTCCACCCGGACCAATACAGCGCTAAATACATGATGCCTACCGAGAAAGATCAGTTCATGGCGTGGTACAAGGCAAATGAACATGGGGTGTTTGACCTTCACCAGGAGTTAAGGGCCTACTGTCAAGAAGATGTCAACATTTTAAGACAAGCTTTTATTTGTTCAGGGACAGGATCATTCAGATGACTCACCATGAAACACCTATAAAGGGCAGGACACACGTGTCAAATGTCGATCCTTTTCAAACCACTACATTGGCTTGTTGCTGTATGCAGATCTACAGACAACTATATCTAAAACCTAAAACCTGAAACAATCCCGCTGCTCCCCCAGGATTTATACCATGGGCAACAGAATCATTATTCCACAACATCAATTCAATGGCTCTTATACATTGCAGAGACCAAATACATCTCTACACAACACACCCTAACTGGCGGCAGTGAGAAACGCTATGGTCAATATTGGTTGGACAGCTATGCAGTGGTTCAAGGGGTGGAAACAGCCTATGAATTCAATGGCTGCTTTTATCACAGCTGTTCCGATTGTTACCCTGCCGGGGCTTTCAATGCTTTGATAGGCACTACTTATGAACAGCTGTACAGGCGCACCCTGTTCAAACACACTTTCCTAACCAGTCGAGGTGTTCCCGCCGTCAGTATCTGGGAACATGATTGGTGTGCAATGGTGCAGAACAATCCTGATGTGTGCTGTTTTCTTAAAGAGAGGGATCTGCCTGACCCCATATACCCCTCAGAGGCATTATACGGCGGCCGCACGAATGCTTTAAAGTTACATCATCGCATCTCAGTGGGTGAGCAAATACACTACCTAGATTGTACCAGTCTATACCCCTCTGTGAATAATGACAAACCCTATCCTGTGGGACACCCTGAGATTATCCGTTGGACTGTTGAAGATATAAAACAGTATTTCGGTCTAAGCAGGTGCAAGGTGTACCCACCCGAGGTCTTTACATACCCATGTTATTTTATAGATGCAATGGTAAACTAATTTTTCCACTCTGCCGTATATGCGTCGAGACAAAACAGGCTGGGTGTGGGCACACGGATGGAAAGTGAAGGCTGACAGGAACTTAGTGTACAAACAATATACAGGCAGCTTTGAAACAGAGATATCTCATGGGGCGCATACATGAAATATGGCATTTTAAAACAATCACCCTCAATCTCTTCTCCGATTATGTCTGCATGTTCCTACAGCAGAAACAGGAAGCCTCTGACGTTCCTGTTGGTTGTGTGGCCGATGCCTCAACTAGCCTACATAGATGATTATTTTTAACATCAGGACATACGCTTGCATATGGAATACATCGAGGACAACCCCGCTCGGCAGTTGTTGGCAAAACTATGCCTTAATTTGTTGTTGGGTAAGTTTGCGCGAAGAGTTAATTTGACAAACGCAACCATCATCACAGACCCTGATGTGCTCCACGCCTATCTATTTGATCATTCTTATGACGTGGGAAGCTGGGTATTGATAGACGATGAACCGGCATGTCTGTGCTAGTGCTACGCCGTGGAATATCCAACAACTTCAGACAACACAAACATATTTATAGCTGCGTTCACAACCGCTCAAGCTTGCTTATAGCTGTTAGCTATGATGAATCAATTGCAAGAGTGGTTTCTGTACCACGATACCGATAGCATTATTTATGTCAGTCGTCCTGGGGATATGAAGCCGCCCACCAGCAATTATCTAGGATCTAACATCGGAACTAGGTCCTGGCGAATACATTGTGGAGTTTGTATCCACGGGTCCCAAAACATACGCCTATCGTGCATATCTATGGACTGTCAGTATGAAGGTGAAAGGTATAATGCTGAACATTAGCAGCACTGTCGCTATGCATTTTCACAGTTTGAAAGATCTGGTGCAATCCTTTGTACAGGAAGCTGTGTGTAACACCCCACAGTCTTCGTTTCATATCCGGGTATAGTGCACGATAAAAAACAATGGGAAATTAGCACAGTCACTCTACTAAAGACACTCAGTGTTGTGTTTAATAAAAGAACACTGGCGCCAGGCAGATTGACGGACTCCTATGGCTACTAAATATTTTGTGTGTTAATCTCTTACCCACCCCAACTATTCCACAGCGCCCCTGACATCTCTTGACCTCTAAATCATCTATAACACACAGGTGACGCATCCATCCTCGCTGAGCGTCTGAGAGTTGGGTATTTGAATGTGCATGTTTATTTTTTCCTTTTGCATTACATTTCTTCTACACTTATAACTATGACAGGAAGTGCCATATAACAGGGCACATGTGAGGACCAGGGTGGTGATTGAGCTGCCCTTTGGCCTCCTCAAGACCTGATTCAGGTGCCTGCAGAGGTCTGTGGGTGCGCTCAAGTACAGGCCACAGAAAATGGGACAGATTGTATTGGCCTGTGCAATGTTGTACAATATCTGCTTCAGGCACTACACACCCCTGTCTCCAGATCTGGACATTCCTCCCCAGAGGATGATGATGATGCTGTGCCAATCGATCACATGCATCCATGTACTGAGTGCATTGAGGCCAGGGATGGACGCATGACCCGGCAAGAACTCATTAAGAACTTATTCCGAGTCCCCCCTCCACTCAGCTCTTCCCTTACACCTTACTGTACACGCACAATCACAGTAGACACTTGTTTTAAAAAATTGAATGTCCTGTCATTTCTTCAAGTGAAAAGAATGTATTTGAGAGAAACATAAATGCACTCATACCCTGTAATCCCCCTCCCCAAACACCCCCCAACTCCCCACTCCCCAGACACACCCAGTGGATAACCCAGTCAGTGCTATTGTCACTTGTGGGTACTCCTAGCCATGGTGCTCTTGGCAGACTCCTGTGTGGGATATATTCTCTGTGACTGCTGCCTTGGGCAGCCTTGGTGGGAGCCCTCAGTGGTGGTCACGTATGTGGGTGGGTCTGACCATTGGCCTGCTTGCTGTCCAGGTAGAGTTGGGTGGCATGTTTCATGACCTCGACTGTGAAGGAGGCGATTGCGTTCCCCTCCTACACTATTTGTTAAGGGTCAAGGGGACGGGAGTGTCACGGCCCAAGCACTTGCCACTCCTGCGGCTGGAGGCCTGCATACATTCCCCATTGAGTCTCATCTCCTGTAGCTGGTCCTGTGCTATCACAGTGAGTTCTCCCTTCCGTACCTCGATTGCACGCAGGCGTGCATTTATGCTACAGAAGCTGGGCAGTGATAATGGTGGGGGGCTATGGGTTGACATGTGACTGCAACAAGCTGAGGGTTATGTGGTGTTGTCGTCATCATCCTCCTCCTCGTCAGTGGCAACCCCATCACGATGGCCTGGTGGCTGTTGCTGGTGGCTGCTGTTCCCATGGTTTTGTGGAGGGTGCAGGATGGACAGTGGGACCACTGACTACAAGTGTGGTAAGTGCAGCTGTGCCACATGCAGTGGTGGGTGGCGATGGTGCTGGTGGTGGCAATTGTGGCAATGGTGGTGACAGTGGTGGTGAGGGTGCTGGTGGTAGGGCTGATGGTGGCTGCAACGTGGCAGTTGCATTGCCCTGTTGTCTGGGCCTGCTTGCCTTTGCAGGTCTGCCTGCAGCTGCTCAGCCTGATGATGGTCCTGGGGCATCACTGTTGGAGGACTGTGTGCCTGATTAGAAGAGATGAGCATGCTGTTAGTATTCTGGGTGTCATGCCTGTGTGCTTGCATTACATTCATGCCACATTGTGTGTGTGCTGCTCTTGTCATGAGGCTTATCTGATGTGTTGGCTCCTATGTGTTCACCCATGGATCCATGCCCGCCTGACAGCTACAAATCAATCCTCGCACAAGGAACACCATCAGAATATTACAGAAACCTGCTAAACCTCTCACTGCATACATTCCCTCATGCGTCTCATCTCCTGTAGCTGTTCCTGTGGTATCACAGTGAGTTCTCCCTTCCAGGCCTCCATTGCACGCAGGTGTGCAATTATGCTACAGAAGCTGGGCAGTGATAATGGTGGGGGGCTATGGGGTGACATGTGACTGTAACAAGCTAAGGGTTATGTGGTGTTATCATCGTCATCGTCATCGTCCTCTTCCTCCTCATCAGTGGCAACCCCGCCACGATGGCCTGATGGCTTTTGCTGGTGGCTGTTGTTCCCGTGGTTGTGTGGAGAGCGCAGGAGGGATAATGGGACCACTGACTACAAGTGTGGTAAATGCAGCTGTGCCATGTGCAGTGGTGGGTGGCGATGGTGCTGGTGGTGGCAATTGTGGCAATGGTGGTGACAGTGGTGGTGATGGTGCTGGTGGTAGGGCTGATGGTGGCTGCAACGTGGCAGTTGCATTGCCCTGCTGTCTGGGCCTGCTTGTCTTTGCAGGTCTGCCTGCAGCTGCTCAGCCTGATGACGGTCCTGGGGCGTCACCGTTGGAGGACTGTGTGCCTGATTAGAAGAGATGAGCATACTGTTAGTATTCTGGGTGTCATGACTGCGTGCTTGCATTACATTCATGCCACATTGTGTGTGTGCTGCTCTTGTAATGAGGCTTCTCTGGTGTGTTGTCTCCTATGTGTTCTCCCATGGATCCATGCCCGCCTGACATCTACAAATCAATCCTAGCACAAGGAACACCATCAGAATATTACAGAAACCTGCTAAACTTCTCAATAGCAACAGGAACCGTACCAAAAACATTCAAATCAGCATACATCAAACCACTCTTAAAAAACACAAGTGGCGACGTAGAAGACCTCTCCAACTACAGGCCCATCTCAAACATTCCCTACCCAGCAAAACTCCTGGAAACCTAAGTCTACAAATTAACCCAAGAACACGTAGAAAAACATCACCTGTTGGACCCTGCACAAGTCGGCTTCAGACACACAAGAGGAACAGAAACAGCACTATTGTCCACCTGGGGTGACCTAAAAACAAACGCAGACTCTGACAAAACCACAGCCCTGATTCTGCATGACCTCTCCGCAGCCTTTCACACAGTTAGCCATGACACCCTAACCAAAAAACTAGAAGGGCCTCATTACGAGTAGGGAGATAGCCATGGTGCTATTAGCGCCATGGCTGCCTCCATACCGGGCTCCAATACCGGGTTCCTTCAATGATGAATAACCGGGTCATTCCAACATTGGAGGACCCAGTAATTCCTCCTTGAAGGAACCATTCCCCATACCCATTTGAGCCCCCATAGGGCTAAATGGGAATGGGGACGCAGCTAATAACGGGCACGTAAATAACGGCCCGTTATTAGCTCCCTGTTCCCCTCGCGGGACCCGGAAAGGATGTCTGGTTTTACCAGACGTCTGCTCCGAGTCCCGCAAAGGTAACCTCATAATAGGCTCTCCCGTAATGAAGGGTGCCGGTCCCGTACCGGCAGCCTTCATTACGGGACCGCCAGGTAGCCATGGTGCTACCAGCACCATGGCTACCCCCTTACCGCATTCCGGGTCCGGGTTCCCGAAATAGGGACTTACCTGGTCATTCCAACCTTGGAGATCCGGTAAATCCCCATTCCGGGAACCATTTCCCATTCCCATTCAAGCCCCCATAGGGCTCAATGCGAATGGGGATGGAGCTAATAAAGGTACCGCAATTTGCGGTACCGTTATTAGCTATGTAGTCCCTTAACGGGTCCCATCCATAACGCCTGGTAAAACCAGGAGTTGATGAAGGGACCCGCTAAGGGAACTCGGAATAGGGTGGTAAGGGATTACCGGCACCGGTGACCTTACCGGTGCCGGTAATCCCTTACCACCTACCTCGTAATGAGGCCCATTGTCTTAATTCTGGGGCCACTTCTTTGCATATTGCGTTATATTGATTTTGGCTGCAAATAAAAAAACAGTTAAACATATGAAGGGCCTCATTACGACCCTGGCGCTCACATAATGAAGGGTGCTGGTACGGGACCGGCACCCTTCATTACGTGAGTGCCGATTACAAGGTTCCCTTTGCGGGACCCGGACCAGACGTCTGGTAAAACCAGACGTCTTTTCCGGGTCCCGCGAGGCGAAGAGGGAGGTAATAACGGGCCACTTGTAATGTGCCCGTTATTACCTCCCTCCCCATTCCCATTGAGCCCTATGGGAGCTCAAATGGGAATGGGGAATGGTTCCTTCAAGGAGGAATTACCGGGTCCTCCAATGTTGGAATGACCCGGTTATTCCTCATTGAAGGAACCCGGTAATGGAGCCCGGTTTCGAGGCAGCCATGGTGCTAATAGCACCATGGCTACCTTACCATACTCGTAATGAGACCCATAGGCATAACAGACACAGCACTACTCTGGACTAAATCTTTCCTAGCAGACAGAATAGAAGCCATTTGGTTAAAAACCTTCAAATCCACACCACGAGATAATGACTGTGGAGTACCACAAGGGTCCTCACTATCACCACTGTACTTCAACATCTACCAAACTGCACTAATCAGAATCTTCAACCAAAAAAAAATGTACATGCTACAACTACTCAGATGACACTCAAATCATCTACAAAATCAAAGACAACCAAGCTGATCACTCAACCCTGATCGAGTGTCTAAAAGAGGTCTTTAATTGGATGAATGCCAACAACTTGAAAATCAACCCAGGAAAGACAGAAATCATGATTATATCCAAAAATCAGGATAACACCACCTATATTCCATGGCCAACGGAAATGGGAACCGCACAAACTCCATCTAAGGTAGTAAAAAATCTAGGAGTCCTGATGGACAGCACCCTAACCTTAGAACCACAAATAAATGCAATAATCAAGAAATGCTTCTTCCTCCTTCACACGGCAAGAAGAATCTTACCTTTCCTCTCCTTCATCCACAAAACACTCACAATCGTCATCCTAATCATGTCAAGGGTCGACTATGCAAACAGCCTCTACTTCGGAATACCAGAATACCTCCTGAAGAAACAACGGATCCAAAATGCAGCAGCCAGACTCCTCCTCAAACTATCTAGAAGAGACCACATCACTCCAGCCCTAAAAACACTGCAGTGGCTCCCAGTCAAACATCACATCACCTTCAAAACAATGTGCAGAACACACAGGGCAATCAGTAGACAAGGAGCTGAATTCCTGCAAAAGAAACTAAACAATCTACAAGCCAACGAGACTCCTCAAATCAAGCAATGAAATCCATCTGGAAGAAAAACCATACCTTAAGAAAAAACTTGGGGGCTCTTCCTTCTCCCACTTAGCTGCAAAAACCTGGAACAACATCCCGAAAGAAATAAGAAACATCACGGACCACTTACAATTCAGAAAATAAATAAAAACCTTGCTCTTCAACATCACATATCCGAACTGAAAAACCAAAACCACCGAACGGGAAACACAATGGAAAGGATGACAAACCTAGGACGACAATGACAACATCTAGAACTGCATAAAGAAACTCTTACTACAGCAAGAGAGGCGGCGACACCCATAAGGACAGAATCCAGCGTCCATAGCCAACTCCCAGCGAACAACCTTCACCCACTCGATAAATGCTACAATAGATCATACCTGTATAAAGTTGGGTGAACATTAGTACCTGCCACACTAATTAAGCTATAGATACTAGAAGAGGCGTGGTCCAAAGAGAGTGGTTAATGCAGGCAGACGCCGTCCCTGGACATAAGTGTAAGAGTTAGCATTCCGACATACCAAAGAGGGTAGAAGCAGTAACTTGATTGAGCAACTGAATAAGATGATGAATGCCGAGCAGGCCTCAGCACATGGAGGGAGTAAACCCGGGCTACTGATGCCAACCTCCTACTAGATTAGGAATGCTTTCTGGGCTAGACTGCAAGGGACGCACACACTCCTGCCTGCCCTGCATACAAACAGGGGCCACATAGGCAGCCGGTTGCCCAAGTTGGGCAAGGTTATGCATATGAACGGATAGCATACTAGAAAGGGAACGTGAGTGTCTCACAGCCCCAAGCTGGACATAGACACAGAGATGCCAAAACACACCACCTGATTAGAAATATGGAAATTTATCACCTCACTTCAAGCCAGAAATTCCAACTAACCAACCCACTAACAACTTCACCCTCTCCATACAACTCTCAAATTCTAACCAAACACAACCACAAACTTACAACACAACAATCCGCACAAACTTCACCACACTGCAACAACAAACAAAGCACGCATAGACCCGCACAACAGCACACAACGCCTCCTGACAGTATAACACCCCAAGACCAGCCAACTGAATTCCGGGCTGAGGCCGCCAACAGCACATCACTGCTCTCTTCCACTTCTCCAGCTCATCCCCACTAACTTCCCCCACCCCCCCTTTCTTTCAGAGCCGCCAGAGCGCCAGGGGACCACTCCGGTGGTGATAGTGCACGGTACAAATATCCTTTAACATTAACATTAACATTTGTGCAAATACATGCGGGTAGTGGGAGTGTACATTGCATGTTGGTCTGCCAAGGTGGCCTGCTGTGTGTGCGGTGGCCCTACGATTCATGTCCTGGCCTCCCTTGGCACACATGTGTGGGACTGTAGATATTGGCAAAAGTGTTTGTGCATGGCTACTTCTACCCACATCCCCTTGCATGTGTATTTCATCAGGCCATTTGCTGTGTCTGACATGTGTTGGACTCTGCCTGGGGATGCATGTATTTGGATGCAGGAATCGCATTTATATGAGGGGTTTGTACTTACCACCATCCTCTTGGGTCCAGGCTCCTGCCTCCGCCATCCCAAACCCTTGATGCCCTCCAATTGCAGGATGGAGCTGCACCTTTCCTCCCAGCATGAGGGTGAGGGGTGTCACCGTCCCTCCTCCTGTGGCTGAGGATTCCTTCCTGTGGGTGGCGATGATTTTGCGCAGCATCAGATGCAGGTCGTCCCAGCTCTTGTGGCAGTATTGGTTGTGCAGGGGACAGTTCCCATGGTGGTCACGCTGTCCACAACCTCCTGCAATATGGCGGGCTTCTGCTGTCGGTTGGTTTTGCGGTGTCCAGCCCCAAACAGCTCATTAGCGTGCCGGACAACTGTGGCCACCAATGCTGTCAGTTCTACCTCAGAGAACTTAGGCTTCTTGAGGCGGACATCAGGGAGCAGTGCCTTCTTTGCCTGTGACATGTTTTGTACCTCCTTTCGCACTGAATGGCAATGGGAAATGGGAGATTGAGAGTGGATTGTGTTTTTCAAAATGGCCACCAGCATGCTTCCCATTCCGATGGTGGCGCAATTTCCGTCGCCAGTGATTCCATCAGCGTGGGTGCCGGTATTGGTGTTACCAGCACATTTCTGCCGGTTATGCCGGCAGATTGCCGTGGACGCCAGTAATACTGTGATGCTGATATTAACGTTTCCAGAAGCGGGGTGTGCACGTGCCTGAGGACTTGTCATGTGCTGGTATTTCCGGCGGTCGCCCTGCTGGAAATGGTAATACCGGCACAACGGTATTACCATTGTTTTACCGGTGAACTCGTAATGAGGCAAAATTTAATGTTAGATGCATTAAGGGCCTGGGGGTGTGCTCGGGCAGTCCTGAAGGTTTCGTGGCATATTTGCCTGGGCAACCCTATACGTTGTGCCTCAGGAGAAACTCCAGAATAGTAATTTTATGACTGATGGCCTGTGCTGAGTGGAATAGCGATGAATAAACTGTGCATAAAAGTGAAGGTTGTTGGTAACAGAAGGTAAGAGAATGGAGTGGTCAAACTGATACAGTAATATTAAAAAGTCCTGGCACCTTGATGTCAAAAGGTTATTAAGTTTTGTTCCATTTCATGTTGTGATAGTCTTTATTTTAGTTCGCAGAATCCTTCAAAGAGGCACATTGGCAGATGTTGTTGTGAAACTCATTTGCCACTGTCCATGGTGACAAGCAGGGATGGATTTAACCCTCAGGCCTGTTAAGATCATCATATTGAGGACGCACCTCATGCCCCAATGCCCCTACCTACTTCACCATCTCACCCCCTGTCCACACATACTCAAGGCCAGCACCAGGGCATTTCAAGCCTTTCAAAGGAAAGTGGCCTCACCTTATGGGCCCATGGGACTCTGTCAAAGAAAGCCTAATAGCTTTTTGTAAGTGTTCATTTAGGCTTTCAGCTCCCCTGCTGGCGGCCTTAGTTTGTTCTGCTGTGCAGAGGCCAGCACACCTGTCCTTGATAATCAGCTTGACACAAGCCCCTCTGCGTTGCTTTGTTTAGGATTTCTCCGCACATTCCATGCCAACGTGGGGCTTTGGGTTTGCACACATCTAATTGGGAACCACACTTTTTACACTTGCACGGGACCCGCAATCTAGAGAGGAAGGTGTTCAAAATGTTGGAGAATGAGAAACAAAACTGATAATTTCCCAATAATTCTTCCCATTTCTGAAAATACGTTGTTGTTGGGCTCTGTTATGTTGCTGCCTTTTATACTGCATGCCATTTGCACGCTATATGCACACCGGAGATACACACCTGCACCAAATGAAACTGCCTGTGCCCCCAAAAACCTACACACTATTTTACACTTCCCTCTTACTTTTCGAAACCTTTTTTACTAGACCACAACCCACTACATTTGTGTTGCTGACATATACAGACAGGCTTTCCCAGTTGAGGGCAAGGTACACCGCCCCCCCTGTTCCCCAGACATCTTTCATAAGTCTTCCCTGGGGCATCTTAAGGTGGTGCTGCCATACCCGCACGGTCACTTTGTTCATGTCCCAGCTTAGGGAATACATATGAAAACGTATTCGTGAACGGAGGATAGCACAGGGGCAATGCGCTGGTTTTGAAAACAAGACCACGCAGAGCAATAGGGGTTCGAATCCCCTATCCGCGCTTAGAAAGCGAACTCAAATACATAGCGTTATAAAAAAAAACAATTAAATAAAAAATGTAATTATATGAAGAGTGTAGCAGAGACTCGTGCAGAAGCAGGCGTGCTGCATGATTGTCATGTGGACCCTTCACTTATTCCTAATTGTGGAGTCCCAAAAGACTTCATGGGGATTGTCAAAACCCCGGGTAGTTATTAATGTAGGTGGTAATTGCTTTGACTTCCTCCGTACAAAATAAACTGGTTTTTAATGAGTTTCAATGAAAACACTGCGCATGTGTTTGTGTGTGTAGTCTATTGAGTATGATGCTGTAGAGTAAGCGGGGTAGTGTATGTCGACAATGTGGGGTCTTCATGGTGCTGCATGTTCAGGGTGGATGTCTGTTGTCAGGTGCTATACTATGGGCAAAGTTGCGCCATTTTCTTTTAAGCCAGTCCGCCTCTGTGTGTGTTGTGTCTGGGATGGCCGCGCGTGGTAGCAGGGACCTGATGGGGAGGACGGTCCCTGGTCACCACCTTCTGCTGCTATAGCAATGGTGGCCCAAAAATAGAAACCGCGCTGCCAGGCAAAGTGACACTGACGCTTTCCAGACCCTCTTCGGGCTCCCGCCACCCCCTCTGCAGAGACACGTCTGAGCCCCAGTGGAAAATCTGACAGGTCTTTCCGGGCTTGACTGCCGTCCAATAAACAGTGCGGTAGAACTGATGAAGTCCCAAATATACAAGTCACCGCTGCACGAGGCAGTCCTGTGAGGTGTGCAGCACGACACACAAGCGGAAGAATAGGGTGGGTGCGCTGGGTGCAGTGCGCCTAATGTTCTGCTTCAGGCCACTCCACAAGCCCATGGGTGAGCGAACTCGCTGCAGTTGTTCCAATGTACCCCTCATGGGATGCCATGTGTTGCTTCCCTCCTTCAGCGCTTTGAAACACTTACCTGTTTATAGGCGCTATACACATAAACATTACCATACCTTACCACACAGTTGCCATCCATTGATAACTGGGCGGGGTGGACCTGCTTAATACTAAAGATTACTGTGAGAGCCTTGAGCAGCCGCCCCCCATTCCAGTCATCTAGATCCAGTGGCCGGGGGCTCATTTGCATACTAATATGTCCTCTCTTGCAGCCCCTGCAACAACAGCATAGACATAGCATAGCCCAGATGAAAGCAACAGTTCTTCCAAAAGACAATGCTTCAGAAATTATGCATGGCTCTGCAACCTTTGGCTCGCCTCAGGATTTGGACCACAAAATCCAGCAGCCTCAGTCACCATAGCCAATGGTGAGAGATGGTGGGGGATGAAGTACAAATTATCGGGTTCGGGCCCCTGACAGCACCAAGGCTTTAAGTGGGCCAGGGCTGTCTCCAAATGTTGCCCTTAAGTCAGGGATCTGCCAGGGCTCTCCTTTAATACACGTCTTTCAAAATATGAGTGGCAGTACTGATCTTTGCCAGTATATGTAGCCTTCAGTAATGTTTAAAATCACATTAGTTAAAGAAATTTTAAATTGGGTACTTTTCAAACAGGAAAGGGAGAGAATACATTGTTTGAGTTTTGCCGCACAGTATATTAAAATATCATCCTTACAATGCATGTATGTATGAATAATGGATTTCTTTCAGAAGACTTGTGGAACTGCATGGTGCACTGACCCATTTTGATCTGATGTTCTGTTTCATATTTGAATACATTTATTTTGGTCAAAATTATACACACATAAACCATAAACCATATTGAAAAACATCATTTATAACAGCATTTGTGCACTTTCATTGCACATATGTAAACTTTCTTGGCACTGTTAGGTCACTCCCTGAATTACGCAGGCCCCTCCTCTTGTTATGTTATGTTATGTCACTTGGCATTTATATAGCGCCTTATATATCATTGGTATGACCTCAAAGCGCTGGTAGGTTGAACGCCCTCGGGAACCGCAGTTCAGGTCAGTAGAGAGAAGTAGTGTAGTTTGGTGCGTGGGTGCACCGGATATGTGTGCAGCTGGTGTAGTTGCTGGATGATAGCTGCTTCCTAGCGATAGGTGTGGTGCTGGAGATATTGGTTCTATGTGTGCAGTCTGTTGGGGGGACCCAGACTGGGTTCTGGCTGCGTTAGGCCTGTGGAACGCCTATGTGAGCAGCTAGGCCGGAATGTGCTCGGCTGGCTGCGTTTTATTGGATGATGGGTGTTCATGGGGTCGTATTCGTATGTGAACAGCCAGGCTGAATTATCAGGGGTATAGCTGTGTTCTAGTTGAGTGATGGTGTATAGTAGAGAGTAAGCGTAGTGGTGTGATATGGTGGTCATCTGTAAGGCACCTCAGACCAAGCACATGACCAGGACGGTGGGGACATACATAGCGACATACTGATACATAGGTACAGGGTCGATACAGGTATAAATGGGGATACAGATTTCTATCTAGATGCGACGCTAAAGCTTTATTAGCTACTTGGAATTTGAGGCTGCGTGAGACCCTTTTTAGGTCCCCGCCCCCATATATTGCATTAGAACACACTAGACCCCCCCCCCCCACCCTCTTCGACTTCTTATCCCGCTTAATAGCACTTAATAATGAGGTTCGGCTTCTTTCTGTGCACTCCCAATCCTGTGAGGTCAGGGGAAAATCAAGGCATCCGGGCGCGACCACACAATACGAGTGAAGTGGGGCATCTGGGCCACAGCTGATAACTCAACCACTAGACCACATCTCTCCAGTGGCTGATGATGGGTTATAGCAGCAAGTTGCCAAAGAAGGCCGCCAATCAAGTGACATGTGATAGGCTATTTATCAAGCGCCCCACTCTAGTAGCTGTCCTCACAATTCCCTGGGCTGGTCATGAGTTTGGCGGTATAATTACCCCTATGAGGTGTTTTACCCCATCACCAAACTAGGAGTCTAGTTTCCAAAACTCTTGTTTAACCCCTGCTTTTGTGTTAAGGTAACCACCGCCGCATAAAAGCATTACCGCATGCAGTAATTACCACATCTGGTAACTACGACATGTGTTCAGTGCCGGAACCCATGGAGTCGTACAGAACCCTGAAATGGGGAATAACAGAAAGGATTGCATTATTTGAATCATGTGGACCTTTCTGGGTACCCGGTAATTACCGCCTCCAGTAATGGTAAATGCGTTTAGCGGTATGACCAGAGCAAATACATTCAAACTCATTATCAGCTGCATGTTGGACTTCACCAAAGGTGGCCAAAATTCCAAATTGGAAATCTTTATGGATGTATGTTATGTTTCTGGGTTTTACACCACGCACCACTGCCATTTCCATCTTTTTCAGGCGCTCTGGCGGATTTGAAAGAGAGGGCTGCAGGTAAGGTCAATGGGGACAGAGCATGAACATGCAAGATAGCTTTGCTGATATCTTGATAAGTGCAGTTCAGAAATACCTGAGTAGTGTGTGCTGTACTGTTTCAAGGAGGCCTGTGCCAAGGGCATAGAGGCATTTGTGTCCAAATGTGAGCCTCCTGTACCATGGTGCTAGGGAGCACTGGCTGGGGTGGTGTTACGAAAGTTGTCTGTAGAGCTGTGGAGTCCTGATGTTTGATGCCCGTAGGCAGCAGCGGATGGTGAATTTGATTAGAGGGGTGTAAACTTTTCACATGCAGGACCACGCGTAGCAAGAGAGCCCCAACCCACCAGGGGGCTTCGAGGTGTTCTATCCCTGAGATTATCTTTCCAAATAATGGGTTAAAACAGTGCATTTTATAGCACACTTTCTGAGAAAAATATGTACAAAGCCAATGTCAATATGGTTTACAATCGGTCTTGTAGGGTAACATATGAAACTAATCCAGTAGGTGCTTTGTCACCAACAACGCACAGGAGTAATTTCCAACATTTACCCACAATATATTCTAGTATTCTGCACTTTCTGGCTTGCTGCATCAACCATATTCTTACATAAGAAAATACTTGTGTTTCAATTGCCCCTTTTGCTAGAAATGGTAACAAAGGAATGCATGTCCATGCTGGCTCAGAAAATATATGCCAGTATCCCCATGTATGAACTTACTCGTGTTGGCTTTGTCCATAATGCCAGTAAACTAATGCTATGCCACTGCAAGATAACATGTCCATACTGGCTACACAAAAGTAGGACAGTATAGGCACGTACGAACACTCATCATCTTGGCTTTTTCAACAATGCCAGTAAAAAATGTAATGCCACTGTAAGATAAAGTCCATGCTGGCTGTCCCAATGTAGTATAACCACTCATATTGGTTATGCGTATGATGGCAGTAAAATATGCCATGCCACTGTAAGAAGACATTCAGATTGGCTGCACCAATTTAGGACAGTATTCCATGTAAGGACATTACTCATGTTGGCTTTGCATACAGTTCCAGTAAAACATGCCATGCCACTGTAAGGAAATGCCCATGTTGGCTGCCCCAATGTAGTCTGTGTACAAAAGAACATACAGTCGTTGTCTTTCCATTATTACGACTAAACATGCCGCACGTCTGTGGCAAAATATCAATATTGGCTGCACCAATGTTGGCCAGTAGTCCACGTAAGACCATTAATCATGGTGTCTTTGCTCATAAGGCAAAAGGAGTCAGCAATCCATACATCACTAGGAACACAGTAACAATATAAACAGATTTATTTTTCTGGTTGGCCAATACATTTACAGCCATTAGATAGTCACTTAAAATGTATAAGCATCACAACAATTATTCAATTATTGCATGGGGATCTGGCTATATCATACTCAATTGAAATTAATTATACATCCTATATTATGCACAAAATGGTTTTTGGATAAAGAGAAAGCTAATCATAGAAAAGTTAATCAATCATTGTTTAATTAGGAAATGTCTAAGTAACATATGCAAGATACACATAAATATACTTAACACTGAACATTTGAAATATCTTGTTTCTGCAAACAGATATGATCAGTTTGATGTCAAATGGCAACCAATCAGTATTAATGAAAGTGAAAAATCGACACAAATTAAGCAGCACAAAAACATGAACAGCTAAGGGCCTTATCTATTCAACTATACACATAAAGATAGAAACTCAACAAGAAGTACAGTAAAAAGCTAGGAGTTAAGCGTAGAACAATCTCACACTTATCATTCACTTTGCATCATAAAAATAGTGCCATGCCTTCTTCAGGACCAGATTGGTTTAATATAATATCTTTATTATCCAAGTTGACAGACAACAGATTAACTTATCCGTAACGTTATACATCCTTCATTTAGAGATATAAGGTTCAATATATTGTGTGATCATTCTTTTTAGGATTTTACTAGATCGCCATATAAGGATTCATACTCCACCCAAAATCAAGGGGTTCCCCCAATGCAGGTCCATTAACAGTTCAAAATTAGAATCTAGAATGTAATCCTAATAGTTGAAATAACTAAATCAGAGCAATATGCCTATATTTGTTATTCGACTTATTGAAGAGGTCTGCGCGCACCTTGAATAGGCTTCTTATTTTGAAGCGGACAGTCTCTAGTTATTAGGGTAGCAGGCGGTTACTTAGGAATCAATCACCTCTAGACCCCCACCTAGTTAACAATTCAATAGCGAGGCCCAGGCTTTAACAGTCTGCAAGTAAACAGTAAACAGTGCCACTGTCTCAAGAATCCGGTTTAGAAAAGAAAACATTTTTTAGAAGCTTCAACCTTGAACCTGTTCCCACATAAAGAGATACCTCTTCTGGTTTCATTAGTTAATTTTCAAGGTGCTGAGATGCCATAACATTGCTCTGAATGAAATTCTCTCATTCTGTTAAGCAGGAAACATTTTAGAGTTATCCAGTAAGAGCACCCGGTGGTTTGCAGGTGTCATTTCAGTGATATATGTTAGTATGTGAAAGGAGGTCTTGTGGATTCTGTCACATAGCAAGAAACTTTTTTTATAATAACATCACCTGAAAGGGATAGTTAGCGCTTTGGTGTACTGCAACTACTATTGTACGGCCCAATTAGTCCTGTAAAAAAGTGTTGAAAAAGCTTACCCTTTCAATTTTCACTTTGAAAAAAGGTCATATCTAGAGACCCAGTTTTGCATGAATAACAGCATTCACAAATTATTGCCTGCCATTTTCAGTACGTATTTATAGTGGTTCATGACGTATGACAGCACTGCGCGATGTCCAATGCATTTCGGAATTTGTGTCCTCTATCGGGGAAAACCTCTGCCTCAACTTTATTTTCCTTGCAGAAGCTTTAAAGGATCCTGAATCACCCCCAAACTCTGTCTTTCAATCATCAAGGAAACCTATTCCAAAGTGAAAGCGTCACCAAATGTGCCTTTTGTTTTGGGTAATTACATAACCGCGTGTCTGTGAAACGATTTTGAGAACTCTTTGATGGAGGTCAGAAAAGCAGCTAGAACTAATCCAGTTAAGGGCAAGTTACCCCGTCCTAAGCTAAAGTTCATGTTATCCTTTTTTTTCATTGTGGTAGAGCAGATGTCAGGGTAGCAAAGGTTTGGGCAGAGGACAGAGTTTCTTTGTAAGATGTCCTGACGAGCACCCATGTATTATGTTCCAGAATATGGAACTCTTTCAAAGAAGTAGGACTCAGAGGAGGATTTCTTTCCTTTAATTAAATATTCTGTTACAAGCATGTTCTCTTGTCTGTCTGCTATGTCTGACTTAACAAAGTATGTCTGGAGGAAGAACAATGAGGAGAAATGCAAGGATGGTTTTACTTTTTAGATGTTGATGGATGAAAAAGTAGCAAAGTTGTCAGCAGTGAGTGTGAATATGTGAAAATGTGGTTGTAGGACCAGGGGTAATTCACTGGGGATGTGGCTCAGGCGTATCTTGCAATATCACAAAAACAGCCGATGGGAGACTCTAGCCCTATAGAAAAGCTAATCCCACCCTCATTTCAGGTGTGTGTCCCTAGCATTAAGGTGATGGACCACCCATCTAAAAGAGCAAATAGAAGCAGAAACTCACCCTTACCAAATCTACAACAGTGTTTTGCACAAACGTAAGTTAACAGACCTGTCTCATAATGTGACTTTTGGAACCATTTTCTTAAAATTCTAATTTGTGGGACATGAAGGAAATCCTTATTTTATTGTTCCTTCCTCGATGTCCCCCAAGGAAAGAAAAATTAAAAATATTTCTTCAATTTGTACTATTTTGAAGAGACCATTTTTTGGGCATCCCTTTCTTCCGGTGTCGAGCGGTTTCAGCGACATTCGACATTTAGGCCGCCTTCCTCGGGACATGCTACAACTGGTGGAGCATTGGTTATCCTGTGTACAGGTCTGCAATGTTGTTATCTCACGGAAATGCCATTATTTTGTGTATAGGCGTCCTTTTACAATTCGTCTGTTTGTTTTGTAGTTCTGTGTTGTAATTTATTTTTTCATGGTTCGAATCCCACTCAAGCTGTGATTATTTTTCCGCGTTTTGGCTCTGCCGCGGCATCCGCAAGAAATAGAAGGACTCCGACACAATCCTGCGAACCAATTATTATAGGGGTATTTGGAATGGATTTGATAACCTATGCTGTTTTTTGCGTTAGCGGCTGTTGTCGTTTATCGACAAGTACAGCATAAGTGAACACTATTTCTAATGGCAATGGGCCTCATTACGACCCTGGCGGAGTGGGTTTACGCCAGCGTTATTCGCGGCGGACCCGTCCGTCCTACTACGAGTTCCCGTAGCGCCATGGAGCGTTTTCCGCCTGGTTTTTCCAGGCGGAGAAATCCATGGCGCTACGGGACCTTGTTGTTAATTACGCCACCGTATTTTACGGTGGCGTAATTAACGCCTTCCCCACTCCCATTATACCCTATGGGGCAAAAATGGGAATGGGGAAGGGTAAAATGGGGAATGGGGATTTACTGCCCCGCCAAGGTAGGAATGGGGCGGAAAATCCGCCAACCCCCATGGCGCTATCGGCAGCTTTCCGCCGTGCTCCATGGTGCATTTTGCACCGCGATTTCCGCCAGGGTCGTAATGAGGGCCAATGTGTGTAAGAGGGCAGATTAAAGGAATACAGTTCCCTCTTTTCTTTTTCTTTATATAATGTACTTTTCCTGTACACTTTGGTAGACCTTTGGATCCTATCAGAAGTAAGTTTTGATTTTGTGGGTTCAATGAGGACAGGACCATGTCTGGCTATAGACCAGAGTTGGCAACTATCATTACTAAATGTACTCTAGTTGATTGTCTGGAGAGAGAGAAGGCCTTGCAGTTACTCTTGCTTTACTCTTTTAGATAAGTGGCACATCAGCACTTATTTTGCCTGCACCATTCCTTAATATATCATGTTGGCTTATATTGCTGTGTTACTGGTACTTGCAAAACTGAACAGCGATGGGTGGAAGGGTTTGGATTAATCATAACCACTGCCATTGTTCTGGGCAACCCTCCAGAGCATTATTTTTCCGTTGCTCATGCCCTTGCAGAAGCAGATCAGGACTGGTCCTGTTCCAAAAGGGTCCACTGACCATGGACTCCTAGGACAGCTCGCTTTTCATGAGACCGTAAGCAACCACCGACATGTTCCAGCCTCATGGACACCATTGGTGAGGTGTAGGCTTTGGGCTATAGGGACAGCAAGCTCGGGACCCATGTGTGTGCATAGGCACCCCACTCAGGTGGCATTTGTAGAATTGGCGAGTGATGGTTGGAAGGTATTGATGTAATCATAACCACAGGCATTTCTCTAGGAACCCCCGCAGACCCTCATTTGTCAGCCTGCCATGCCACTACAGAAGGGGAAAGGCCAAATGCAACTCTGGCCTGACCCGCTTGCGACTCCAAGATGTACATAAATATCCGAGCGAAGGTCTTAATTCGCTGAATTATTTTACTAATTTGGTATAATTCTATCAATTAAAGGGCTATTTGAGACTAAAATCTGTACCTGAAAGAATAATTAGGTTAAAAGCAACCAATTTATTTTATTTTTATTTTTATTCTTGATTTAGCTGAAATAATCAACTTTTCAATACAGATCTCAAGAATAATTTAAAACACAGTAACATGATCAAATAAAATATTAAATATAAAATATAAAGTAACCAATTACACTGCTGCAACACTTTAAAGCCGTGTTTGCTTTAAAAATGGGAATTTGGGGATAGAAATCCCAGTTGGTAAAATAACTGGTCAGCTTTGGAGACTCCCTGGGGATCAGGGAAGGTTTTTCTGTAATCGTAGTTCACCGTGGTTATATTAATTTCAGCAAACTTTCAGTTGAAAATCCAGATAGGGACGTTTGCTAAGCATTCAGCGAGTCCTCTTTATATTCAGGGAGACAAGATGATTAGCAATTCTTTTCATTGAGATTGTGTGCGATTCTATGTGTGCAATGCGGTTGCAATTAAAGCCAACTTGCAGGCCAACACTGAAGAGTACATTAAACTCACAGAGCCTTGGATTACCTGTCCATAACAAGCCCACCAGCCTCTGGAAACGCTCATCTCCCCTCAGAATGTCCCCATTAATAGCCTCTATGGCCCACTCCCACAGACTATAATTTTGCACAGCGCTTTTCTAAGAGATCTGGCATAAGGTGCTATAGACCAACACATTTGTATTGTTTCCTGGATATCAGGTTAGTCATACAAATGTGCATCCATCTGCACCGCCGCCCTTCCAGTGCGCCACCTCTTCATTGCCAGCCTCCGTCGCTGTCACTCACACAGGCTTTACTAACTGAGGCATCGCAACCCCGTGTGTCTGTACCCCCATTAGAAGCCCACGTCTCTACTCAGCCAGAGGCAGCCCTACGATATCACCCTTCATGCATACATTTCCCCCGCCAGCACCAGAGCCCCAATTCCACCCTCCAGAAACTCCCCACCTTGCCCCATCATTGGCTGTGTCCGTGCACCGCTGCCTTCCTTAGGACCGTCCCCATGAGCAGCCGCTGTGCAGCTCACCCGGTGCTGGCGCGCCTTTGCTAGGCTTCCTTGGAGCCATGCTCACCTTGTTTCCAAAGCATGCCATCCATTGACACGAGGTTCACAGAGGAAGCTTATGCGGTGATTATTATTATGTGAATTTACTGACAGCGCTGAAAGTATAGTAAAACACAACACGTGTCCACCCCTTGCTTTGGGGGTATATGGAAAAACGACTGGACGAGCCACTGACTGGTGGCGTTTTGCATTCTGCATGATAAACTCACAACCCAGGCCAGCATCTTTTCAACGCTACGGTATGGCGTTATCAGCAGTGGTGCCTGCCCGCCATCTAGTGGAGTCAAAGCGTAATGACACCAGTAAACTTCTTTAGTGGCAGTGGTCGTCAGACCATTTCATATCCCCCGAGTACAAATATCGTTCATGGTCCCCCCACTTGGGGTTTACCCGCTATAGGGGGCCCAAAGGATGCCTGGGAGGTGGGGGTGGTAGTCTCTTTACAATATAAGCAGATTTTCTACTGCTTCTATGTTCTATTAAAAGCAGTCACCTTAATTCTTGCTTTATATTAACAACAGGCATCTTAATCCCTTTTGAAAGAGTCTGCGTCCCCCGTTCCCGCCCCCCGCCCTTCCTGCCCAGGGCATCCTTCGGGCCTCCAGGGGTGCCAGACCCCAGTTTGAAGACCACTGTGCCAGGGCTATGCACAGATTTCTGGGGGAAATGGCATCAAGTTTCACAATCAGGGAAGAACAGATTTTTTTTCTGCGAAGAACGGTGTAGGGCTTTCCAATAAATGTGCATGTCCGCAGTTTTCTGTTCTTAAACCAAGAGGATCAAGGGTGTTAAATCTGTGCTAGTTTGGCACTGGCACGAGTTTGGTGTCCAAGCTAATGTCATGTTACTAGCTTTGTGTTTGCGGGGAGGGATCCCCCTTGGGGTGACATAAGTAGTAGGGTAGGATACATGTTTTTGTCCATGTTAAAAGTGACTGGTGGCCCTGTCCCTTTCCCCGTCCCTAACCACTCCCCTGAACCCCTATACATTTGATTACCCCTCAATAATTTTTATATACATTTTACTGACCCTCAACATTGTTGATATACGTTTTATATAACATTGATAAGAACCCCAAAAATGTTTAACATACATCGTATATACATTTTAAGACCCCAGTCATTTTTTATGTGCATTTTATATCATTTTAATATAAACCTGATATAGATTTTATATAAATTGTATTTATGAATCGGATAAGAACCACAGCCTTAGGGTAGCTATAAGGATGTAGTTGAACCCTATAAATGTGAGCTCACTTTATCAACCAGCACCATCAAACTTTATAAGCAAAGTGCCTTGCACGTACCTATGCAAGAGCCCAAACTGCTGGATTTGTCAATGCTTGTTATTTAATGAGGATGTTTGGGTAGGATGGGGTTATCACGGTAGTGGTATTGGAACAGGTGACTCTAGCACGGCGGGTGCGATGCAAAAAAACACAGCAGTTTGGAAAAGCACAAAAAGAGTTCAGAAGCCTCATTGCAGCCAATCCGATCTACAAGTCCAACCCCAATCTACCGCTGGAGCAGAGTCCCTGAATATGGGGGCAACCACTCTCGCATCTGTGTGCCTGGGCCATTTACAGGGATTCCTGGCGGAGGCAACACATGGTGGAATCAGAGGGGAAATCGCCACACTTATGTGGGGATCCAAGGTAATGAGGCAGAGAGAGTACCCCTGGAGGTTACGCACTGCATGCGTGTGGTGAATCCCTGTTGACAGCGTGCCACTGCGTGCAGAAAACAGGGGAAATTCTCTCCCTTATCCATCAACAAACCGCTTTGGTACCATCCCTCACTCTTGTTCAATACCCATTCGTGAGGCTAACGACATACATTTCTTCTATGCAGGGGCGTCTGTACTGTTTGTTCGCAGCATTCCCACGTTCCCGTGGAATCCCCACAGCTGCACCCTAGCACAAATGAAATTGGGCGGATGTGGGAAAAGACACAGAAGGCCCTTTTCAAGTACTCCGCCGTTCACAGTCATTAGCATAAGGGCCTTAATGGACGGGCTGACTGCAGAGTTGTCCCAGCAGGTCGCTAACGGGACCGCGCCAAGCTGCATGCTTGGCTGTTAGGCTTCTGGACTCTCACACTAGCCTGACCGTCAGGAATGCAAGGGAAGAAAGCAATACAAGGGCCTTTTTATATTATAATGTGCTGAACAATAGGTCGCATGGTAAATCTGGCCAAATTCAGCCAGTACCATTCGATCAATCAGTTTGGGTAGTCACTAACAAACATGGGGAGCAGGGGCTGAGGGGGTGTCCCGCCCTCCCCATGTTTGGTAGGGATGGCTTTTGGGGGCAGCAGGGGAGTCCCCCGCTTCCAGAGGTTTGGTTTCCGATGTCACAGAGTTAGAAGATGAGCGGACGGCGAAAAGGTAAGTAGGGGGGTGGCGGAGTGTATGGGGCGGGGTGAGGGTTTTTAGTTTTGGCAGATTTGGCCGCGCCAAATTGGCTTTGCGGGCGAATTGACTATGGTCAGTTTGGCCAGAACAATTGTGCCATAGCCAAACTGTATACATCCGTAACAAAGCATTGTTTTCTCCACCTTGGGGTACAGGTTTACTGTTTATTGGAGTCTTATCCATGCCACCTGCTGCAATGGCTCCATTCCCGAAGTATAGCAAGTTGATTGGTGTTTTCTACAAATGTACTCCTTGTATGGCCCTCTGCCCCTCTACAAAGCCGCATACCTTGCTCCCTTCAGCTATCCAGACAGGTTGGGGTTGGACGAAGCGGCCGATGAAGCAACCTCCTTTTGTCCCTTCCTCTACCTGAGCAGAAGTCCACAGCCTTTCATTACAAGGTTTCCGGTAAAGTAATCCCTATTACCGGCATGCCGGTGCCACTGTGTCTGTCAATCCATGATGCCGGAAACAGCAGATGATTCCGCGTTGGAGTACATGTGCATTCCGGCATGCCAGAAATGTTGGCACCGGCATGCCATAATTCCAACAAACCCCACGCCCCGCCCAAAATGCCAACACCTGCATCCTCGGTGCCGGTGACTCCGATTCCGGCAACACGCTCCCAAAGCCACCGGCACTGGTAACATTGGTGCCGCAATTACCGTGACCGGAAATACAGTGTCCACCGGAACAGGAAATCGTCCGGCGGCCATTAGTAAAAAACAATCCATTGCAATCCTGACAGCACAGGCTACAGACAAGAATCCTGAGCACAGAATCAAAATATCAACATGGTATCAAGAGTCTGTACAACCCATAGGCGGAAGCCACGCTTCAGTGAGGCGGAGCTCAACATGTTGGCGGACACCATTTTCCAACATGCGGATGAACTTTTTACCACTGACTGGTGCAGGCAGGCCCAGCTGCGTAAGAAGACCATCTGGGAGGAGGTTGCTCAGAAAGTCACAGCAGTTGGCACAGCACCCTGCACTGTATGTGACTGCCACAAGAGGTGGGATGACCTGCGCCTGAGGGTGCGCAACCTCCTGTCGGCACAGCGCAGACAGTGTATGGCAGTGCATCACCTATCCACCTGCAGCCCTGGGAGGAGATGTGCAGCAATGTGCTGCACCTCGAGGCAATAGAAGGGGTCGATGCTGCAGAGGCTGGAGCCATGACATTTGAGGAGGCTGGTGAGTACACGTAACCCCAATGTCACATCAACCTCCCTGTCCACCTTGCACCCACTACAGCAGCAAAATATGTCAAGTGTGTTGTGCACAACACCAATACAGCCCTGCCGGACTCCCCCAACCCCCAGACCTGCAACCTAGGTGCACACAATGGCACACAACTTCCCCCAAAACCTCACTCATACCACAAATACACATACACTATAGCACAGGCACCCTGTATCACCAACTAAACATGCTCCTGCTGCCACTCAGACACACATCCACCTGCCACAGCAAAATTGGTGTGTGTCTGCTGTGCTAGCCCTAGCACAAAGTCACGTCAGTTCCAAGCACCTTCACCACTCATAAATGACGAGCGTCACACACCAAGGAAACATGTGACTCCCTTGACCCAGCCAGCCTGATCCATGAACACAAATTGCCACATATCCCTGTAAGTGCCACAGGCAGCAGGCACATGGTGACCCCATGCATGGCACAACCCTCCCCAACACGACATCACACATTGTGTGTGCCAAACCCCTAACACCCTACCCAGCAATTGCCAGTTCACCAAGACAGTATGTGTGGCACACCACACACCATGTATGTACATCACACATCCACCCGCACAGTATGCATGACACAAGCATGTGTGCCCCATGCCAGGTCCCCGATACAGCAGAGGCACAAACAAGATAATGCATGAATCTCTGCCCCATTAATCCCCACACATCACTGGTGACCTGCCTTTCTGACTCTCTCAGGCACATCATCTGGCAATGAGGATGCCCACCCCAGCACCTCAAGGGGCACTAGGCGTTGATGCTGAGGAACCCAACAGACCACCACCATCACCTCGACTCAGGACTCAACAGCCTCAACTGGCACAACTGCAACCCCAACCGCATCCGTCGAGCAACCTCAGGCCCCAGTGGTGCAACAATCACAGCCTCCTCAAGCCACAGTGATGCAACAACCACAGTCACCTCAGGCCCCAGTGGTGCAACAACCACAGCCACCTCAGGCCCCACAGCCTCCTCAGGCCCCAGTGGTGCAACAATCACAGCCTCCTCAGGCCCCAGTGGTGCAACAATCACAGCCTCCTCAGGCCACAATGATGCAACAACCACAGTCACCTCAGGCCCCAGTGGTGCAACAACCACAGCCACCTCAGGCCCCACAGCCACCTCAGGCCCCACAGCCACCTCAGGCCCCACAGCCACCTCAGGCCTCACAGCCACCTCAGGCCCCAGTGGTGCAACAACCACAGCCACCTCAGGCTGCAGTGTACAACAACCACAACCACCTCAGGCCCCAGTGGTGCAACAACCACAGCCACTTCAGGCCCCACAAGCTGCACTCACCCCAGCAGCCCCAGATGCAGCAGTGCCGCCACCACCACCACAGCCTCATGCATGCATCATAGACGACACAGCTGATGACGGTGCTGTGGAAACAGGAGATACCATCGACCACAGCATTGATGAGCTCTTGCCATTCAGCCCCATGGGCACAATTAGCCCACCACATCTGCCCTTCTCAGTGTGAGGAAAATTGATGGACGAATCACCAGACTACAACAACGCCAGGATACCCTGACTACCCGGGTGCAGCAGCACCTTCAGGAGATGGAGCTCATGCGTGAGAGCGTCCTGGCCAGTGGACGCTGTAATGCATGTGTACTTGGTCGCTGTACACGTGCTATCATACAGATGTCAAGGAGGGTGCGGGAGGGGAACAGTGTTCTGTCATCCATAGCAGAGACAAGGCCATGTTACTCCAGGCTTTCCTGGACCAACGGCCCATGGCTCTCCCCCCCTGCACACCATCGACAAGCACAACACCTGCTAGTTCGGTGCAGAACAGCCCAAGGCAGCGTTCCATGCGGCTGTCCCGCTCGGCACACAGCCGCACACCTGACCCAAAAAGGGGAAAAAAATAGGCAATGGACACATATGTGCCTTGTCTGTGACTTGTGTAAAAGAAAATTGCCAAACATGACAGGAGTTGCCTAGAGACAGTTGGAGAGGGGCAGTGGGGAGGGTTAGTATTGCCAGTTAATCAATTAGACATTTGTATATATTTTCATAGCACAAATTACAGTTGGTGTTGCAAGGAAATCATGACTGGACATTGATTTTTCAGTGTGAGTGATTTTATTAATGTGCAGTGCCCAGTGCCCGGTGTGCTAGCTGGCCTGTGCCGCGTGTGTGTCAGGTGAACAGAAGTAGTGTAGCTAAGTTCCTCTCGTGCTACACGTCCATCCATGCCATCACAGCGCTGTGTAATTGGCAGCTCCTCATCACTCACATCCTCCTTTACCTCCGGTGGGTGCATGTCCATGTCAGGGGGCAGTGGGACGTTGCGCCTGATACACATATTGTGCAACATGGCGCAGGCAAGGACTATCTTTCCCACCTTCACAGGGGTGTACATTAGGGCTCCCCCTGATCTGCTCAGGCAGCGGAACCTCGCCTTTAACAAGCCAAATGTCTGTTCAATTGTGCACTGCGTACGGACAGGGGCACGGTTGTATGCCTGCTTGTGATGGTTGTGTGGTTGCTCAGGGGGGTCATCAGCCAGGGCATCAGGGGATAACCAGCATCACCTGCACGGGAGCAACAGAAAGTGTACAATTTCATACTTCTGGTCATATCATGTTGATCCAGGCTGTATAGTGTTCACTTAAAAATACAATAATGCACATGCAAAATGCAGGTTAGCTAGCATATGTCCTATTTCAGGTACTAGAAGTGCACATTGTGATAATGTGTGGTGGGTGTGTGGTGTGCAGTGGCTTTGACATGGCCCATGCACAGCCAACATGACCTCTGACACTTTCAGTACAACTCACACAAATGGACTGGTGTATGTGTTATTATTGTGTTACAATGCAATAATACTATTATGTCCATGACACTAAATCATAGATATGTACTGCAAATTATTTAAAATTCCAATCCGATGCATATGTGAGTGTGCACTTGTAACATGCAGGGGACATGGCTAATTGGTGAGCTGGCCAATGGTGGTATGTGGGTGGGAGCATGGGTATTCCCTGTCTGTGCATCAAGTGGTGTGGGTTTAGTTGACTGTGTTTGTGCTTCTTTTGAGCACTTTGGCTTGGGGCATTCTCACATGTAGTGCTTTTCATATTGGGGTATGGAATTGATGTTGTTATGCGTGCACTGGATAATTTTCTTCAATTGAGACACGCCTGGCAACGCCTTGCACTCAGGCATGCTATTACTGTGTTGCACCTTGATTTCCCCTCTACACTTGCACGTTGAATGCACTCACAAGCCATAGTTGGTTTGTCTTCCCTTGCATTTCTTATCATTACTTGTTGTGCTAATGTAGCAATTATTGATGGTCTACCTTCCCCATTACCCACCCTGCCTGCCCTCTGTGCACTTTCAGGGGGTTTTGCTAATTGTATGTGCGCATGACAGTTGAACAACACATTAATCATAAATTTAATGCATACAGTGCGCACAGCTACTGCTGATCAGTGTTATACATGCCCATAATCCAACAGTGCACATGCCACTGTACTTACACTCACCCAGCAGCCAGGTACGCTGTCCACTGTGACGTGCCAAGTACCCAGGCAGCGTGGCGTTCCGCAGCACCATGGAGTTGTGGGTGGAACCAGGAAATCTGGCACAGCAGTAGGTGATGAGGTGGCGGGCATCACACACCATCTGCACGTTCAGTGAGTGATACAATTTTCTTTTCCGGTAGACTGCCTCCAAAGCATGCCTGGCCACCAGCTCCACATGTGTGCAGTCCAATGCACCTATCGCGTTTGGCATGCCTGGAAGGGCATGGAAGGCAATTCTGGTGGCATTGACCTGGTCAGCAGTCCTGGGTAGGATGATACGGTCTCCAATGTGACGCAGGAGTGCATCGATGACCTGAAACAGGACACATGAAAAACAGGGTTGCGATATCCCATGCAGTTCACCCAAAGTGTGTTGGTATGTGCCCACGGCTAGGATGTGTAGCACAGACACTACCTTGAGCAAGGGGGGGAGGTGGCTGTACGGATATGCATCAGGCTGACCAGGTCATCATGGATCAGGTCCATTATGGAAGTGATGGTGTCCCAGGCAAACCAGTACAGGATGTGGATCTGGCTTTGGCTCAGGTTGAAAGATATGGCCCTTATGCGTGGAATTGGTGGCTGCCTACGGGCTGTGACCTGCTGGACATTGGGGTTTTGGTGGGCCATGATGGCCCTCCTTCTCCTCAAGCACCTCTGCTGCATCCTCTGCCTCCCTGCCTCTTCAAGTAGTAGGCCTGCATGCAGGGACTCCAGCTCCAGTACTGCTGCTGCTACTGCTGGCATGGTAGTGTTGGAGGGGTGTGGTAGTTGTCCCTTTGTGCTGTTGCAGTGCTCATTGGGACCACCTGGGCTGATTTTGATCACCTATGGCATGTTTCTACAGACGTGAGTCTACTTAACGCCTGGTCTGCAATGCTGGTGTTTCTGGCACGGTTTTCCCGGTGCTACCGTAATGTCCATGCCGGTATTTGCATGCGCGTGGAGCCCGGTATGTGCACTCACTAACGCCATGGCACTCACTATCTTAGGCACAGCTGACACGTCTCTCTGCAGATTCCAGCTACGGTGTTGCCGAATACAGTGGGTCACTTGCAATGCCGGTGTTAGCGGCATTGCTACTAAGAATATGCCGGTCTGGAAAAAGGTGCCAGTAAGAGCGACCTGCAACGCTATTTCCGGATCGGCATACTTGTAATGAGGCCCATTGTGTCTATATGGGAAGATTACAGTGTTATCGATTGACATTTTTACCTTTCCCGTCACCCCTGTGCATAATGCAAATACCTATCATGTTGCATAATGATAATGATTTCCTGGATTAATGCTTGAAACTTGCACAATAGAAGGATGTATACGGTTTGGCCGTGGCACAATTGTTTGTGGCCGAATTGACCAGGTCAATTCCGCCGCAAACCCAATTTTGCAGAGGTCAAATCTGCCAAAACAAAAAAAACACCCCGCCCCATACACCCCTTACTTACCTTTTCGCCATCCGCTCATCTTCTAACTCCGCGGCATCAGATCATCCCTCTTAAGCAGGTCAGATCTGACGCCGCAGGGTCCGCTCTTTCTTTTTTTTGTCACTCGCCTCCAAACTTCTGGAAGCGGGGGACACCCCCGCTATCCCCATAAGCCATCACTATTAAACATGGGGATCGGGGGACACTCCCGCCACCCCTGCACCCCATGTGGTAGTGATTACCCAAACTGATCGTTTACAAAGATTGAATGGTACTGGCCGAATTCGGCCAGATTTACCATAAGATTGTTTGTAAACGATCAATTTGGGTAATACCTTTGTTACATTAAAGCAGCGATATATGAAATACACCCAAAGGAACATGCAAGTTAATCAACAATCCTTGCAAAGAGGTCTAGCCACTGGGGGAAAATGAGTCTCGTATTCAGGGAAGGAACCGGGCTGCATCAAGACACAAAGCTCTGTGCTCTTCTGCATTCTGGGGCACAGGGAACGCCCAGATATATCTTCAAGCAAGAAGACTGACTGCAGAAACAGCCAAATCCTCAGATACAGTTTGACAGCTGCCTTCTTCTTCTTCTTCTTAATTATCGGATGCATTGGCGGACCCACGCAGGCGCTTCCCCATCCTAAAGGATGATGTGCACCAGACCCACCAATCAATACTTAGCTTACATAAACTCACAACTCCTCCCACCGCCCCGTTTGCCTCACAAAATCCAACATCACACTATTCCTCCTCCTGCCTCTCACCCCTTCACCTCCCAGCAAAGTCTTCCCACTCAGCTCAGCCACACCCAGCGCAGACAATCAAACCCTCATCGATTCTCTCTTCTCAACATGTCTCTCACACCTAAGCAGAAAATGTCCCACAGTCTCAGGCACACCACACAATCTCTCAACTCACGTTTCCCCACTTGAAACAGACAATCATTCAGTCCTGCATGTCCTATCCTCAACCGGTTCAGCATCGCCTCCTCCCCCCTCCTCCATTCCAGATTCCCTGCATCCACCTTCACCGACACTTTCCCACAAACACCAAACATCCACCTGCCCTTCACCCCACTCACCCACCTCTCCTGCCACTCATCCATGACCCGTCTCACCACCACCCCCTTCACCTCACCCACACTCAAAGGTAATCTCACATCAACCGCTCCCCTTCTCACACCCTCACCCGCCGCCAGATCCACTAACTCATTACCCAAAATACCACTGTGACTGGGGACCCACGCCAACTCCAAATCCATTCCCCCATGTACGCACAGATCAATCTTCCTCCTGATGTCCATAATCACGTCCTTCCTATCACCATCCCCCGCCATAATCGCCTGCAACCCACTCAATGAATCTGAAAATATCACCACCTTATCTAACCCCAACTCGCACACCCTATGGATCGCCAATGCAATCGCCACCAACTCAGCCGTACAAATTGACACATCATTCGTCAATCGTCCCACTTTATACTCCCCAGTGCTTTCCAGATAATACGCCATACCCACTCTCCCAGACACAGGATCCTTCGAACCATCCGTAAACAGCCAATTGGTATGCATGCCTTGCAATTTACAGAAATATTTTGTTAGGGTGAGTATTGCCAAATACTAATGAAGAGACCAAAGTCCATCGCAATTACTTGCTCACAAAGGTTTCTTGCAATGCCTATCAGACATGTTTCAAATTTGAAATTGTGGACATTCTTATGTCCCCATAATGCTCTTGACTTTTATGCAAATGTACAGGCATGGGTTCTATAAATAGATACTGTGTTGCTTATCTGGCCTGGGGCCTGCCCTCCTCTCCCCCACCAAGAAGTAGAGGGTTCCCCCAGTAAATTGTTCCCATTTTCAGGCTGCTCATGTCATCTTTTTAGTCAATGGCACGCCCATTGCCGTCTTCCTTCTGACTTCTCCTCCATCATCATAAAGTGTCTGTCTGCTTTGCATCACAGGGTAGGGCTGCATCTCTTGATGTAAAAAGCTTCTAATACTGAAGTGATCCTTCTCATTGCCTCCAAATTGACGTCCCTTACCCCCTTCCCTCTATTCTTTCCACCTGACGGCCTTACTTATGTTTCATACTGGCCTGAAACTTCAGCACTTTACCACCTCCACCGCCCCATAGGGTTAACCTTCAGAGCATCATAAAGTCTACTCCCATTTCACCTTTCACTCTAGCAAAGCTCCCTTACTTACGGTTACATCCTCTTCACAAGACCCCACTTCTACTCCTTTGCTCCCCTCATTAATATATGTAACTTTTCTACCCAGACCCTCTAACACCCTCCCTCAATCCTCACCCACTGTCTTCACACTGGGTGGCTATCCATGAAATATTCTCCTCTAACTATATCCTGTCCCTCCTCCTCCCACAAATTGGCTAAATCTGCATCCTGGTACTCACCCCCTGGCTCTTTGTAAAGCTGGTACTCACCCCCTCGCTCTGTGTAAAGCTGGTACTCATCCCCTCGCTCTGTGTAAAGCTGGTACTCACCCCCTCGCTCTGTGGAAAGCTGGTGCCCCCCCCTCTCTCTGTGGAAAGCCTGTACTCATCCCCTCGCTCTGTGCAAAGCTGGTACTCACCCCCTCGCTCTGTGTAAAGCTGGTACCCATCCCCTCGCTCTGTGTAAAGCTGGTACTCACCCCCTCGCTCTGTGCAAAGCTGGTACTCACCCCCTCGCTCTGTGTAAAGCTGGTACTCACCCTCTCACTCTGTGGAAAGCTGGAACTCACCCCCTCGCTCTGTGGAAAGCTGGAACTCACCCCCTTGCTCTGTGGAAAGCTGGTACTCATTCCCTCGCTCTGTGGAAAGCTGGTGCTCCCCCCTTCGCTCTGTGGAAAGCTGGTGCTCCCCCCCCTCGCTCTGTGGAAAGCTGGTACTCACCCCCTCGCTCTGTGTAAAGCTGGTACTCACCCCCTCGCTCTGTGGAAAGCTGGCACTCATCCCCTCGCTCTGTGCAAAGCTGGAACTCACCCCCTCACTCTGTGCAAAGCTGGAACTCACCCCCTCGCTCTCTGTAAAGCTGGTACTCACCCCCTTGCTCTGTGGAAAGCTGGCACTCATCCCCTCGCTCTGTGGAAAGATGGCACTCATCCCCTCGCTCTGTGCAAAGCTGGAACTCACCCCCTCACTCTGTGCAAAGCTGGAACTCACCCCCTCGCTCTGTGTAAAGCTGGTACTCATCCCCTCGCTCTGTGGAAAGCTGGCACTCATCCGCTCGCTCTGTGCATAGCTCTCCTCAAACTAATGGTCTACCCGGTGAAGAGTCCTGCAATCGCTCCTTCACCCTCCTGGCTCCCCATCACTGAAACGCCTGAAATTAAGGACATTCCAACAGCGATTGGCTTCAAGGACACCTTTAAAACCCACCTTTTCTCCCAGGAGGGTACCCCAGAATGCTACAACCCTCACCCGCAATGATCCCCAACCAGCGTCTGCCCTCTATTACATATCTGTAAATGCAGTAACCTCGGAACATGCCTTTAAAGTCTATATCGTGCTGTTTCCTTTCCCAGTGTCCAGCTTCGTCCCCACTAACAGCCATATTATTGCATAAACTACTATATCAGGACTCAGTAAAGCACCCAGTATAGGGACTGCCCCAGCCATCAATCTGCCTTTTCTTGGTGAAGCACTTCTTAATTAGAAAAATAATTTCAAAAATATACAAATATAAATTAGTTTCATCTACGCTTCATGGGCACCCATATGAGACCCTCAAATCTTCTCAGCTCTGTTCAAGGAATAAAGAGCAAACCTAACTGCCAATTAACAGTGCACTGTGCACAGGGGACGCACCTAGAGGGGTCTAAGTAGGGCGCAAGGGTAGGCAGAGGAGCTGGGATGGGTAAAATGAGAGCTCTGGAGAGAGAGAAGCAGAGTGATTGGCGAGGTATTACTCGAAGAGTCGGGCCTTCCAGTCCTTTGTGAAGTGTAGGATGGTGGAGGCCAATCTAATGTGTTGGTAACTTCCTCCCGAGACCGGGTGTGCAGAGGAGAAATGCACGTTTCCTGTTTTTTCCCTCTTGCAGTACTTAGCGGTGTCAGCCCCCATTGGCCCCCCACCCCTCTTGTTGTGAGGAAGAAACCTAGGGACCTAACCTACTAACTAATAAAAGACAAGACACTGGTTTTACATTTTGGAAACAACAGGTCACAATTTATTGGAGCATACAACACAGGGGGCAGTCCCAGCCCAAAAGCATCATGGTTCACAACCATACTTTCAAAGTGGCCCAAAAGCAGGGCAAAGTTCTACTGCTGAATGTTCTCGGTGTCCCCTTGCCGCCCCTGGCTTCCGCAAGGCACCGGACATACGCTCCAGATTTGTACTGCACAGAGTACTTCCTCCTCGGGCCACTGAATCCTGAAGGTGAGGAATCTCAAGTGTCCCTAAGGGACTCAGTGCCCTTCGTCCAATTTTGGCTCGCGTGCGGCCATCGGGAAACCTTCCCACGATTCAAGCGCGGCGTACTCTCCTCACTGGCTAGGACTGCCCCGAACTCCGCCTGTGACAGAAATTGAACAATTAATACATAATACAGGAATCATTAGCAAGCATCATTTAACCACTTAGACCTCGAAATCCGCTGAAAAGTAAACGTTCTACATCCTTTATATAACCACATCAAGTTACACCCTAATAAGAAAAACATTATACAACCACTTCACCTTGAAACCACTGTAAACAGAAATCTTTACATTGCTACAAACCTCCCCTATATTGTCTGTTTTTACTCATCTCAGTCTGCAAAGACAAATGCAATGCATCTCAAGCCTTGTACCCCACGCGGTAGGTACTGCTAACTGGTCCAGAAGGGTGATGGAGGGTGGGAATTCGAGCTGGGGAGGCACTGGAAAGAGACCGGGCTCCAGTCCCTCCCCAGTTTATAAACAGTCCACAAGGGCGCACCGGAAGCTCGTGCCCTGGGGACTGGCTCCCCCCCCTCCTGCAGGAGGGGTGGAGAGACCCTGTTGAGGGGTAGGGTGGCCAGAAGGGCGTCCCGCTATGTGGGATGTCCCTCTAGCGCCCCCTACGGTGGCTTGTTGTGAGGAAGAAACCTAGTGACCTAACCTTCTAACTAATAAAAGGCAAGACACTGGTTTTACATTTTGGAAACAACAGGTCACATTTTATTGGAGCATACAACACAGGGGGCAATCCCAGCCCAAAAGCATCATGGTTCACAACCATACTTTCAAAGTGGCCCAAAAGCAGGGCAAAGTTCTACTGCTGAATGTTCTCGGTGTCCCCTTGCCGCCCCTGGCTTCCGCAAGGCACCGGACATACGCTCCAGATTTGTACTGCACAGAGTACTTCCTCCTCGGGCCACTGAATCTTGAAGGTGATGTCCCTAAGGGACTCCGTGCCCTTCGTCCTATTTTGGCTCACGTGCGGCCATCGGGAAACCTGACCACGGTTCAAGCGCGGCGTACTCTCCTCCCTGGCTAGGACTTCCCCGAACTCCGCCACGCTTTGGGGGTGGCCTTCACCGCCGCCCCCAATACCCCCATGCTCCATTCAAACTTACATTGTTACTAGCTGCACCCAGCCTTCAAGAGGGCCCCCAGGATGGCTGTGAGGAACAGGTTGTTCCCTTTATCCGACAGATGTACTCCGTCGTATCGTGGGAAGGAAGCGAATTCAGGCAAGTGTGCCTCACAAAACCAAACCCCTCTACCTTTGCAAACCTCTAAATCCCCTTGTTGAGCCTGCGTCTGGACTTCACCATAACCCTGTGTGAGTCTGTCCCACGCCATTGCAGCCTGGGCACAACTTCTAACCAGATGATTTCGGTGCCCGGCAATTCCTGTGCCAGGGGGCGGAGGCCGACCTGGATCTGGGCCCACAATCGCCCCCTTCCCATAATGGCCATGTCATTGCCATCCAAATGCACCACCAGCACCTTGGGCGCAGGCTTCCACTGCAACCGTCTGTGCACCGCAGGTAACAATGAGTGCCATCTCATCCCTGACGTGCCTAACCAGACCACCTTGCTCCTTTCCATTCCCAGGTTGAGGCCCAGGTGCCATTGGCGGGCCGCGACCTCCGCCCGAGTTATAAAGGAATGGCCTACCATCCATATGGTCTCATCTGTGTGTACAAAATTATTAAAAATTCGTATTTGGTCTGAGAAAACAATCGGGTGAAAAACACAAGTCCAACAACTTCAAATCTGTCCATTTTTTGATGCAGCAGGTCCCCCTTACATCACACCTGGCCCGGATTTCCTAGTCACCTGTGGCCTCACATAAAGCTGGAAGGATTTGACTGCCATCTCCCTATTCTCTAAATGCCAGGTCCTGGCATGCCTGTAAAAAGACGCTGTGGCCGCACCTATCCAAAAACTGTGCGAGGACCAGCCGACCCTTCACCCTCCCCCCTCCCCCCAGGGTGGTTGACAAAATCTTCCTGAACTGGTGGTTGGTGAGTGGTGTCCCGTTTTCGTGCACCAGGGGGGGCCTGGATGCTGGGCTCTCACAGTCATGCACCCTTTCAGCAAAGTGAATGGGCCACTGCTGGATTGGTGAAGCACAACCAGTTTCCCTTTTCCGCTTTGGTCTGTCTTGCAGACGCGCAGCTTTATTGTTAAGACCAACTTATCTTCCTTGGGCCTGAACTGTACATCACCCAATGCAAGAGCCCTACCAGAGAGATCTACCTTTCCTGCTGCCACCAGTTCACTGATCCTAAAGGTCCCAAAATGCCAGTGAAAATGCTGCCCTGAGCTGCGCTACTTCGAAACCATCAAAACATATCCCAGGCAGTGCACACAGCAATTTCTCCAATGATTCGAAGCTAATGGGTTTCCGAGTGTCTCGTTTGGGCCCCTCCACCCGGCCCCATCCCCTCGAAGCCATGCGCACCACAAACCCTTGGTAGGATAACACAACCCTTGCAATTTGCAATGGAAAGCAATGGCCGCTAGGTGGCCCGTTGCCCAACACCTGCTCTTACCGTTACTATGAGCCCAGACAACAAATGCCCGTACCTGTTCCTCCAGGAAAACTCCAGCCATTTCTTGCCTCTCAATCATGCTGACAAACTTACCGTAGCACTGCCGGTACCGGGATCTAACGCCTGGTGTGAGCGATCGCTCCCCCCAAGTTCCAGAGCGCCTGGTCCACGTCACCAGCTGCCACCACTCGTCCCTGAACGCCACTCCCTCCATGTTTACAGTCTGGTGTGCTGCATGGAACTTGCGCCACTGAAATCGAGAAAGAGCATCAGCAGCCACGTTTACAACACAATGTACATGTCGTGCCCTGAATTCAATTTTCCTTTTCAAACTTGCCTCCAGCAATGTCCTGAGTAGGCTCAAAACCACCAGGCAGCAGGCTGACTGCAAGTTAAGGGCCTGAACCACAGCTTTGTTATCGCACCAGAAACGTACCCTGCTGCTGCCCAGGCCACAGTGTTAGAGCCAGGACAATGGGAAATAGCTCCAAAGCCATTATGCTCTTAGTCCTACCCTTCTTGTGCCACTGCCCTGGCCATCTCTGGGCGGACCATTCATGTCCCAGAATAACCCCAATTTATCCTTGCACCTTCAACCCTCACCCAATCCACATTTCCCCCCATATTACGGGGGTTTTCAACATCAGATCTACCTCGTAAATCCACCTTGGCTGACATCCTGTTAAAACCAGCATTGACACGGCCAGCTGCCTTGGCTGTTTGTCTCAAAGGAGTGCATTTCCAAAAACCATGACCACCTTACAGATGAGTATGCTCTGTTCACTGTACCTTGGGCCTAGTCATCTCAAATTATGTATAAATGGATGTAAATAAACAGACCCTTAAATTATACGTGGAAGGTAATTTAAACTCATTGTGCACTCATAACACCCTTCAGTCTTACCAAAAGCATGTCGTTGTGGGAGTGCCCCACAGCTTACCAGCCCTTTTGGGGATCATTATGTCGCCTTCCTGGTCACACTCCTGGGACCAGACTGAGGAGGCCGTAGACGTCCGGTATTATTCCCTATCCTATGATAACACATAAGCACACATCTGTTCTTTGCATTGTACATCCGCAGAACCGTGTCCCCGTTTGGCCCATCCATCCACCTTATGTTCCCCTGGCCAAACCGGCTGCTGGTGCGGAGCTCAATTTCCTGGGCATTCATTACGTCTGCCTACAGCCATTCCCTTTTTAACCACCATGGGTGCACTTGACTGGAGTCCTGTTAAAACAGACATTGACAAAGCCAAAAGTTTTTGGCCTGTGTACATTACTTCTTGCCAGGCGGTGCTATTATATCCCCGATACTTAAAACATTTTGTAGCTGCTATCACAAATATGGGCTCGGTCTGCAACAGCCAACCCTCTAGCGCTGCAGAGAACAACAGAGAAAGAAAAACTTGTGGCCCCAAGTTCACTTTACCAAGTTTTTGCCCTCCTGTAATACTACATAAACCCCGTAGCAAGCCGGCCTGTGAGGGAACACACAGCAATGCCCTACACATTGACTGCCATTGTATACATTTTAAAACCTGCACCCAATGCAAAAAAGCTTGACCCCCCCCTCGAAGCGAGCATAATGCATTCTACACTGTACATCCAGGTTTCTAACAATCAGGAATGGCGGAACAAAGGGAAACCTTACACTCCCTTGCGGCACGGAAAATTGATCTTGCCGAATACCAATATAAACATTACATTATGTAGCAATGGCACGGCGTGTTGACCTCGCTTGCTACCCATTCCTTTAAACGGCCTGCGACTTTGTGCGACAACGCTGAAGCTAAAAGAAAAACTGCCCCATTAACAGATTGCAACAGCCGCTAAAATACTAAATGCACGTTCAAAAGGACAAACAGTCCTATCCCACAAAAGACTGGAATGTACAGTGTATAAAGACCACTTTTGCGGGCCTATAGGTAAACACCCTCCTAAGCGGGGCGCCATACTTTCTAACTCATCTAGTAAATCATGTTCCTATTTCGTTATACATTTAAATTAAACACGTGGCAGACCACGGAGCAAGCAACAGTACAACTCCAACGATGTTGAAGTGTACATACGTGCGCAACGCTGTCCGTTCCTTTTTCATTTGCCATTGTATGTCACTTCAAAACTTTGAGAGCATCCCTCTCTAACCAACTAACGTGCGTGAATGAATAAATCATTACCAACATATGCATACCTATGCACACCCAAACAGGTGTAGCCGGGGACGCAATGAGGCGCATCCAACACAACCCTTTAGTTCCAACTATTGCAACCCAGCAGTATATTAAATTGACCCCTGATAACCCGCTTACACAAAGTCAGCAAAACGAAACGCTAGGACAACACGGTGGCCACTGCAAGTGCTCTCGTCACTGGGCCGTCTCTCCTTGCTTGTAATAAAAAGGCTCCTATCAAATTCATCTCTGCGCAATCAAAATAACCTATTAAATTCAAATCTGGTGGAGTCAACGGTGAGTGCCTAAGAGCCAGCCTTCCAGTTTAGGAAAGGCTCTGCAAAATCTGGGGTTACAACTGAAAGGGTGAATAACTCTACACTGACGTGCTTCGATAGTATTGCTTAGAGCTGTGGCTGGATTGTGAAATCCTGACAAACCCTGCCCATGCTTTGATGACTAGCAGTTTTACTTCAAATGTACCACTTTTGCTTTAATGATCAGTAGTGATCATTGAAGACACAGACCCTGTTTATGAACTGCTCGTGGCATAACAATGGTCATGAGTCGGGTGCTACGTGTTTGTCTTGAAAGCCAGAACGCAACGCAGCACAACAACACAGGTTCGAATATTGGCGCGCGCGTAAAAACTACTGGCTACTATTAAGCACTCTAGCATGAACAATACATTAAAACGCCCGTGTTGCCATAAGCCTGTCTCCACCCTGATAAAACAAATGGATCCTCAAGGATACTCCACTACAAGAAAGGGGGCAGTAAGCAAAAACATCCAAATACAAACCCCCGTGCTGCATCCTAATGCCAACAACCCTGTGCCGAACCCCCCAGCCCCCCCCCCCCCCCCACACACACACGGTAGTACCATCCTTTAGCTGCACGTGGCAGGCAAACCTAGGCCGGCCTTGGCAAAAGTACCCTTACTGCATGAGAAATGCACAAACTCAAATCAAAACGGTGTGTCTTCCATAGACCCGAGGCGCGCATGCGTTGTATAAGCTCCATTCCTGCGTGAGGAATGCCCCCGACACACATATGTATTTGATGTGCAAGCAAAAGTCGTAGAAACTATACCAATCCGTTTCAAAGAACCAACCCGAAGTATTTGCATTAAAATTAGATACCAGAACAACACAAAGCATTTGAATTACCAAATAGAAACACATCCCCTGCACCGTGGTTTCATCAGTTAAAACAATGAACCTGATGCATTTAAATTTACAAAATCGACATAAATAAGAAAATTCCGGGTCATCGGCCACCCACTCCCCGAAAGATAAAAACCCCTTCTCTGCACCACGGTCTAAACCATTTCAAAAGGTACAAACACGATGTATTTACATTACACTGTTGAAACCGATTTGACAAAGTCCCTTTGTTGAAACCCATTCACCGCACCACGGTTTACCTTTTAAAAACACAAACACGATGCCTAAACTTGAAACATTCATTCCCCGCCCCGCAGTTTGACCCATTGAAACTCACAAAGATGCTGCATTTATATTACATCGAAACCCCTTTCCTGCACCGTGGTTACCATTTAACAGCACAAACTCGATGCATCACCTGCAACACCGCCCTGCGGTCTACACCACAAACAAGATGCATACATTAGCGCTATTACAACTAAACCACGCATGCCTCTTTTCCATTTCCCAATAGATTTGGGCCTCTATCTCGGCCGGCGCTGTGGCCATGAAGCAGCAGGCCATGGGCGCGGGCCAATCGCAACCCCCACCCCCGCAACAAAACACCTCACACTTTTCACAAACGTAGCATCAGGCACCGTGGCCACTCCGCCATTGTATCTGGTCGGGGACATACCGTCGCCCATACCAGGCTTGGCCCCTTTGCTGTGCGCCTAACGGCGACAACCTCGTTTTTGGGCCTCTATCTCGGCCGGCGCTGTGGCCATGAAGCAGCAGGACCCGGGCGCGGAACCATCGCAACCCCCACTCCCGCACCGGGGGTACCAGTAAACCTAATTGCGGTTTAATCAATTTTTAACAAATACAATGTATTTAACTCATCCTTGACACAATTCTCTGCATCGCCCGCGGTTAAAACCATTCAAAGCAAAAACACCATGCCTTTAATTTACACATTGAAATACATTCATCCCCTCTCTGCAACGCGGTTTAGTCCATTCCAAAGAAAGGTCGTGACGCAATATTACAATCATGAACACAATCCCCCCCCCACCATTGTTTAATCCCTTTCATATAACAAACACAAAACAATTTAAATTACACATTGTAACCCACTCTCCGCACCGCACCTCGGTTTACTGCATTCATAGCAAAAAACACGATGCATTTTATTTAACAACTAGCTTGTCGTGCACAAAGCATTCAAAATAGATGTGGGCCACCAAAAACAAACCTGCGCTGTAAAGAGCATCCACGAAACGGTCCCGGCCGCATGCTGACCCCCAACAAGGAAAACGATCCCCAACGTAAACTTGGCTGCGACACGAGCGGAACAACAAAATTGCATTCAAGGAAGCGGCCCATGCCGCATGCCGACGCTACACAGAGAAACCGCTCCAGTAGCACCCCCCTCCCCACCGAGACCACCCACCTCTAATGGCGTTACAGTGAACAGTAGGTGAAGCGTACCGTGACTAATGAAACACTTGTGTATAGGCGCGTTACAAATGCCATATCATATCATATCAATCAATACTACCATGCCCCTACGCTTTCCCTTACTTAAATGTAATCATACTCTTAATCCTAAAGCATTTCTACACAGCAGTCTCGTTAACAAAAGGCAGCATTCAATGCACACGGCGCCCTCACAAAGGACCAACAAACGAATGTCCATAACGGCTCGCTGGCCCTAAAATCCTTCGAGCCCTAAAATCCTTCGTCCCGCCTGGCACCCACGAGAACTCACTCCCCCATAACTGCCGAAGTGGCGAGGTGAAAAGGCCGTGATTGCCAACAGAAGGAATGCGCGTGTCATGCAATTGTTCCCATTAAAGCATGCCTCAAATGCCTCAAACATGTAATTCTTTGCCAATCCCCTATTGTCGGAGCTGTGACAGCCTCAACGATAAACCAACTCCTCAGTGAAGAAAGTAGCTATTGGCTCTTCTTCTTCTTCTTCTTAATTATCGAATGCGTGGGCGGACCCACGCAGGCGCTTCCCCATCCTAAAGGATGATGTGCACCTAACCCACCAATCAATACTTAGCTCACATAAACTCACAACTCCTCCCACCGCCCCATCTGCCTCACAAAATCCAACATCACACAGCTCCTCCTCCTGCCTCTCACCCCGTCACCTCCCAGCATAGCCGTCCCACTCAACTCAGCCACACCCACCGCAGACAACCGAACCCTCATCAATTCTCTCTCCTCAACATGTCTCTCACACCTAAGCAGAAAATGTCCCACAGTCTCAGGCACCCCACACACCGCACAGTCCCTCGACTCACGCTTCCCCACTCGAAAGACAGTCATTCAGCCCCACATGCCCTATTCTCAACCGATTCAGCATCACCTCCTCCCCCCTCCTCCATTCCAGACTCCCCGCATCCACCTTCACCGACACTTTCCCACGAACACCAAACATCCACCTGCCCTTCACCCCACTCACCCACCTCTCCTGCCACTCATCCATGACCTGTCTCACCACCACAGCCTTCTCCTCATCCACACTCAAATGCAACCTCACATCAACCGCTCCCCTCCTCATACCCTCACCCGCCGCCAGATCCACCAACTCATTACCCAAAATGCCACTGTGACTGGGGACCCACGCCAACTCCAAATCCATTCCCCCACGCACACACCGATCAATCTTCCTCCTGATGTCCAAAATCACATCCTTCCTATCACCATCCCCTGCCACAATCGCTGCAACCCACTCAATGAATCCGAGAACACCACCACCTTCTCATACCCCAACTCGCACACCCTATCAATCGCCAATGCAATCGCCACTAACTCAGCCGTACAAATAGACACATCATTCGTCAATCGCCCCACTTTATACTCCCCAGTGCTTTCCAGATAATACACTGCTCCTCCTCCTGCCTCTCACCCCGTCACCTCCCAGCAAAGCCGTCCCACTCAACTCAGCCACACCCACCGGAGACAACCGAACCCTCATCAATTCTCTCTCCTCAACATGTCTCTCACACCTAAGCAGAAAATGTCCCACAGTCTCAGGCACCCCACACACCGCACAGTCCCTCGACTCACGCTTCCCCACTCGAAACAGACAGTCATTCAGCCCCACATGCCCTATTCTCAACCGATTCAGCATCACCTCCTCCCCCCTCCTCCATTCCAGACTCCCCGCATCCACCTTCACCGACACTTTCCCACGAACACCAAACATCCACCTGCCCTTCACCCCACTCACCCACCTCTCCTGCCACTCATCCATGACCTGTCTCACCACCACAGCCTTCTCCTCATCCACACTCAAAGGCAACCTCACATCAACCGCTCCCCTCCTCATACCCTCACCCGCCGCCAGATCCACCAACTCATTACCCAAAATGCCACTGTGACTGGGGACCCACGCCAACTCCAAATCCATTCCCCCACGCACACACCGATCAATCTTCCTCCTGATGTCCAAAATCACATCCTTCCTATCACCATCCCCTGCCACAATCTCTGCAACCCACTCAATGAATCCGAGAACACCACCACCTTCTCATACCCCAACTCGCACACCCTATCAATCGCCAATGCAATCGCCACTAACTCAGCCGTACAAATAGACACATCATTCGTCAATCGCCCCACTTTATACTCCCCAGTGCTTTCCAGATAATACGCCATACCCACTTTGCCAGACTTTGGATCTTTCGAACATCCGTGAACACCTTACATCCTTCCTTCCCTGCCACATACGCCTGACCCAAAGCCTTGATCTCACCCCGCAAACCCTGCTTCTTCGACAACACACTCGCCAACTCTAAACACACCTTTGGAGACCCCATCATCCACATCGGCCATCTCACCAAATCCGTACCCGTCACAGCCAACAACTCGCCCACACCCCACTGCACCCCCTTCTCCCACATGTGAAACCCCAAAGTGCCCCCCTTCCTCCTCCACGGTCCCCATAGTAGTCAAACCTCCAATTATACTTCAAACATTCACGCACCGGATGAGCCACACTCTTCGCACTACACTTCACCCACCACCTCATATTCAACGCATCCTTCCTCAACCCCAACGGCATCTCCCCCACAAGCACCTGCACCCCATTCACTGGAGAGGACCACATCACACCCGAACACACCCTCAATGCCCTCGCCTGCACCCTATCCAACCGCAACTTATGACTCGCTGTGAAACCCACTGCCACCTGACATCCAAAATCCATCACACTCAAAATCAACCCCTTATACAACATTTGTAAACACTTCTGCTGCACACCCCGCTCTTTCCCTGACACCGCCCGCAACAAATTCAACCTACGTTTACACTTATCCACCACACCATCCACCTGCAAATTCCAGTTCAACTTCCTATCCAAAATCTCCCCCAAGTACCGAAACTCCTCTACGCTCTTCACCCTCATACCTTTCAAGTTTAACTCCTGTTGCACCCTTTTTCTCGAGAAAACCATACTCACACTTTTATCCACAGACACCGAAAAGCCCCATTTCCCGCACCGCTCCTCCATATGCACTATCGCAGCTTGCAGCCGACTCTGCACCAACAACAAACCCCGCCCTCTTACCCATACCACACCATTATCTGCAAAGAAATCCACCTGACACCCGATTCCCACCAAAGCCCGAATCAACGCATCCACCATCACATTAAACAGCATTGCACTAATAACACTCCCCTGCGGAGTCCCATTCTCCATCTTCCAAACTGCAGACAGCACCCCCCTCACTCTCACCTGAAAGGTCCTATCAGCCAAAAATGCCCTAATCCACCGAAACATCCTCCCCTTCACACACATCTCCAACAGTCTCACCAACAACCCACTCTTCAACACCATATCATACGCCTTCTCCAAATCCAAAAAGAACGCTCCCGCCAGCTCCCCATCACACAATGCCTCCTCCACACCAGTCACTAACCTCACTAACAGATCAGCCACCGACCGATTCCTCCTGAACCCACTCTGAAAATCACTCAAACACCCATTTGTCTCCAAATAAAACCCCAATCGCTCAACCACCATCCGTTCCATAACCTTACACAGCACAACAGTCAGCGCAATCGGCCTATACGAATTACACTCCGTAGGAACCTTGCACCCTTCAAAATCGCCACCACAATCGCTCTTTTCCACAACTTCGGCAAAACTCCACTCTTCCAGATCTCATTGAACAGTGCCAATACCTCTAACTTACATTCCACTGGCAACTTTTCCAAAAATACATACATGACCCCATCCACCCCTGGGCTAGATCACTTCCCCTTCCGAATCGCCCCATCCAACTCCACCATAGAAAACGGAACCTCATACTGCTCCTCCCAAGGCCCAACATCCGCCAACAACTCCCGCATCTCCTCCTCAACCACACCCATACTTAGCCTCACCGCTTCTGGAAAGTTCCTTGTACTGTGCATCCCTGCAAAATAATTCCCCCAACAAATTCGCCTTCTCCCCATCCTCACTGACCACTTCTTCCCCTTTCAACAACACTGGCACACCACCCTGCGGCCTCATCAATCTGGACATCCGCTTGAACTATTTCCAAACCTCACCCACACCAGAATCACTCCCCAGGGACCCACAATAGCCCCTCCAATATCCACGCTTCCTTTCCCCAATTACCCTCTGCACCACCGCCTTAGCCTTTTTATATGCCACCAAATCCACCAACATTCCCGATCTCACCGCCCTGGCCCTAGCCTTCTTACGCGCCACCACAGCCCTTGAACATTCCCCCGACCACCAAGGAACCTCGACCTTCCCACCCTCAATCTCCAGAACTGCCGACGCTGCTCTCATTCCCTGCACCAGATGCTCATTCCATTCATCCACCGCCCCATCCCTACCTCGAGGAACAATAAATTCCCGACACACTCCCTTATACATCTCCCAATCAGCCTTCCTAAAATTCAACCGGCTCCCAGACATCCGTGGCCTGATCCCTACCTCACCCCTCACAGTCACCAAAATACCAGAATGGTCGCTCCCCATATCCCCATCCTCACGCACCTCCCAATCAGATTCACCCGCAATCGCAGCAGACACCCAGGTCAAATCCAAACACGACAACTTCCCAGTCCTCACATCCAACCGAGTACCCGAACCATCATTCAGCAAAAACAGACACAATTCATCCGCCATTTCCTACAACAGATCCCCATTCACATCTATCCGGTCACTACCCCACAACGTGTTGGCATTGTTAAAATTGCCACACAAAACACAAGGTCCCACATGTCCCCTTATCACTCCAGACAGCACACCCACCTCCACCACTTCACACGGATTATAATAATTTAACACCAATACTTCCGATCCCCCTACCCGAACCCCCACCCTGATAACCTCCACTGCTCCATCCACCACAATCTCTCTTGCAACCAACCCCTTCCGAACTGCCAGAGCCACACACCCCCACTCCCCTCCAACCTATCATTATGAAACAACTCAAAACCCGGAATCACAAACCTCAGATCACCCCTTAACCACGTCTCTTGAATGCAAACCACATCATCATTCAATTCCCCACACAGCACTGCTTTCAACTCCTGCGCATTCCTCAACAAACTCCTCGCGTTCCACTGCAAAATCTTCAGGCCGATACCCCATTCTTCTTTTGCACTTTAGTAACCATCGTGAAACATCCTGTTCCAGCACATCCACAACACTCAAAAACCTTCTCCCCGCTTCCACAACTCCTTTTGTGAGATCCGACACACTGACAGACAAATTCCCCTGAACCAGCTCTAGCACACTCACCATTAAGCACATAAACTCAGTTTTCGGGACAACCACCATTTCCATGCCTTTCACCTCACCCACCATACTCTTCCTTCCCACTGCCTCATCCACCACCGGCTCACTCACCACCCGTACCGGTTTCACCTTTGCCACTGCCTCCGCTTAGGACAAAACTTCCGCCGCCCTCACCTGCACCACCTCTCTTGCCACCCTGTGACTCTCACACCCCCTATATGCAGTAGAGTGCCCCCCCACAATTCACACACTTCTCCGGGGTCTCCGCCGTGCATTCCTTGATATCGTGATCTCTATCACACCTCCCACAGTGCCTCTCATTCCTGCACACTCTCGCCACATGTCCAAATTGCTGACACTTATAACATCTCAAAGGTAACGCCTCATAGACTTTCACACGAAATTTCTGAAAACCCAACACCACCATCTCTGGACATTCCGCAATCGCAACCTCACTGCCACAGTCATAGACACCACATCCCCATGTGCATCTCTCCTCCCCAACCTCCATGCCTCCACCACCCCTACATTCGCCAGCTGCTCAACCTCAGACATATTCATAGCTACCGGCACTCCATACAGCGCCCCCTTACACGACACACCACTTTGATCAAACACTCGCACTGCATGCCTACCCAGACAACGCACCTCTAGAATCCTAGCCTTACTACCAGCATCCGTTCCCTCCACCAACAACTGGCCCCCAGCCACCACTAGCACTCGAGTGACATCTCCCACAGCCGCCTTCACCCATCGAGCAATCACCATCGGATTCTCCCCCTGAAACATCTTCACACGACTATCAGGCTTCAACACCACCTTCCACACACTGCCACACTGCATCTGCTCCTCCCCAGACACACCGCTCCCAGAGGCCCCCAGCCCCTCCAAAGCGTACTTTTGCTGAGCCCCCGACCCAGAGTTGCCCGGTCCAGCCCCCCTTCATCATCCCTCTGTGGAGACCTGCTGCGGACCCGCTCCTCCCTTCCCTCCTTCCCCTCCTCCACAGATGTAGATTCCACAGTCAGAGTCCTCCCTCTCTTCTCCCCCTCCTTCACCCCTCCTTTCTTCTCAGCCTTCCCACTTTCTTTTGGTTTCCCCCCCATCTCCTCCATACACACTCACCCCCTGCACCCGCCAAGAGAGTCTGCTCTGCCTCCTCAGCCCAGCACCCTCCACCCAGACACCGCACCGCCCTGCCTGAGTCCACCTCACCAACGTCATCTGGGCCAGCGTCTACTTCCCATCCGAAAAACCTCAGCGGAGTAAAGCCGGACACCCGCTGTTCTCCTGACCCACCTGAGCCTCCAACAAGACTCTCTGTCCCTAGCTCTCTGTCTGCGCCGCTGCCCTGGGAGAGGTGCTGGGCAACTGCAGCATGTACTGGCAGCCGCGAGCCCTGGGGCCAATCACAGGGGGCCTTGGTCGCAAAAAGCTGTTCCAACGCTTCCTGGAGCAATGCCCGGGGCCAATCACAATCCCCGCGAGCCACGGCGTTCAGATGTCACTTTATTTCTTTCCCGTGCCATTCATGTGTTGCCTTTGCCTAGCAATAACATCTGGTGCTTCCGGTGAGAGTCGTTCTCTTAGCTATTGGCTCCCCTAGAAGTCGCCAGAAGTAGCTAGATGACTCACTACCTAATTTGTATAATCACCTCCTCTTTCCCCCTACGATTTATGGCTTTTACTGTGGCCCCCTCTCCTTTTAACCATTTTGTTTCGGTCCATCACCTTAACATACAGTTCCCCTAAAGCGTTTCTGGGGGCGGGCTGGCTACTTTAACAACAATAAAATTGCTATGATTAACACTAAACACCTCCCTTTTAAGTTCACATTATGTTTTTGCATTACTCCCGTTAGAAAACGGGCGAATGACCACACTTTTTTCAATTGGTTTGGAAACTTGCATAAATGATCAAGTCTCCAAACCAATTGAAAAAAGTAGCTAGATTTGTCGCTAGCTGCTTTTTAACGAAAAAGTCACTATGGGGGCGTACTTTCTCGCTAAATATAGCGAGAAAGTCGCTAAGTTGGCAAAACTGCTGGAAAGAGACCAGGCTTCAGCCCCTCCCCAGCTTATAAACAGTCCACAAGGGCGCGCCGGAAGCTCGTGCCCTGGGGACTGGCTCCCCCCCTCCTGCAGGAGGGGTGGAGAGACCCTGTAGAGGGTGGCGTGGCCAGAGGGGCATCCCGCTATGTGGGATGACCCTCTACCGCCTCCTACGGTGTCTTGGACAACACCTTTCCCTTCAGTGTGGTGAGGCGGTGTTGCGCTTTCCTCCGACATGATGAGTTCTTGGCCAGGTAGTGGGGTGTTTTGATTGAGACTACTCTACCTGTGATCCTGCCATGTGTTCTTTTTGTTCAGGTTTTAGAGTCTTCTAAAGCACTCCTATGCCATTATCCCCAAATTATACTTCACCGACACCAGGCCAGCAGTCAATGTTTCTTGCATGTTCTCTGAGAATGACCATAATCACTCAGACAAGACCGGGGAACAGATAATGGCGGAAATATTGTGGGTGGTGGGATATTCTCCTACTCCTCCTCCCCCATATATGTAATTAGTGTGTTTGGGTGTCTCAGGAAAAAGGGTTCGCATGGGCAGCATTTTATGGCCCACGGTATCATAATATTAGTGGTAAGGCCCTCTCCGGTGGGCCCGATCGGGTCTTATCGGCCCAGGGCCTCAGTTAAAACCCAGAGCGAAGTGAAGGATTTTAACAAGGGTCTCAGGGCCGATAAGACTGGATCCGCCCTACAGGAAAGGGTCTTAAGGCTATTAGCACCGCAGATTTCCAAAACGGAAGTCCGGGGTGTTAAAAAAAAAAGTCTTCATTGAACGGGGACGCGTGCAGCATCCTGTTCAATGAATGGAAATACTGTCTAAAGATGGCCGCCAAGGATATGGAAGGTGGGGCTCCATACGGAGCCGCTCTTTCATTTCCATGGCGGCCACAGAGCAGCAGCAGAGGGGTCCCACTGCTGATGAAAAGAGTTAATGGGGCGGGAGGTGGGAGGGTGGAGGGAACTTAACAAAAAATAGATAAGGGAGGGTGGGGCGAAGATGGGCTGCGAGGCAGGGGAAGAAGCCTTCAGGTTCGGTTGAATGCGGGCTGAGATTGGCAGTTTCAGCCCGTGATTCAAGGAACCTGTTTGGCTGCTCCCCCTGCGCCGGGTGCTAATAGCTCAGAGGTACCCAACAGCACTGTGGGGGAAGTAGTTCAGGCCCTAAGTTATCCACACAGTGGATGTCCATGGTCAGGGCTATTAACCTGGAAATGTTGGTTGACATGAACAGATGCTACCCACAAAACAATATTAAATCTAAAGAAATTGTCAATAGGAATTGGTAGACAAGCGTGCGAGGCAGACACCGAGAGGGGAGAAATGAGGACAGAATTTATCTGAGGTACTGGAATGGTCTTACAGAAAAGAAAGGGAAAGCAGCATTGCAGGAGGTCAGTACTGACCTCAACCAAACAGATGTGATGGCAATTCTCCAATCACAAACATATACATTGGGAGGATCACAGGTTCAAACATATTTTATTGGTTAGGAGGAGGCGGGGTGGCAATTTAAATTGGAATGTGCCCAAGAATAAATATGCTGCACGAAATAAAGTTGACGGGATCCATTGCATGCAAGACATTGGCAGGTTTGTGATTGACAAGTTTTCCCAAAACAAGAGATTTCCTTGATTCTTAAAAGTGCTATGAAGCTCAGCCCCTTGAACCGGCAGCCAATTCTTCTGAAGAGCTTTTTATAATCTTCAATAATTTGGAAAATGCTGGCACTGTGTCCTCCCCTGTGAATTGTTCCTCTTCATGGCCTGACACACAATACGAAAAAAATTTTACAGCTAAAATTATACAAACCACAGACACTATTGGGACTTCTCCGTCTTCACTGAGTATAAACTATGAACATTACTTCTTGGCTTTCCCTGAAATTCCTGCGATGGGCAAAACTTTGATAACTAATTGTTTGCCATTCAATATTCAAGCTGTTTCTGTTAAGGAACTTAGTCAAGGAGGTAGTTGCTTTCCTTAAACCTTCAGGCTGCCCTAGTGACCCTTGTCCCGCTCAAGTTGATAAGAATTGGGGCAACCCACTTGGGTTCTTCCTTATTAAGATCCTCTTCTCCTACTTTTTAAGCAAGGCAGGTCCCAGATGTGCACAATGAAGACTTGGTCACGCCATCATGAAAAGAGCTTCCTTGTATTCCTCTGATTGTGTCAGCTATTGCCTGGTCATGAAAACTCCATTTATTGAGGGTATTGCACCAAGCCCCATCTCTCCATTTGCAACCCCACTTAGAATTACAGCATCTCCTCCGTGATCACCAGTCTGGTTTTTGCCCATGTAGAGGCACGGAAATGGCGCTTTTAGATATTAAGGATTTGTTTTAGCAAATTATAGACAGGGGCCAGGTCGCCGTATTGAGGTGTCTAACACTATTGATCACATCCTGTTATCTCAGCGCTTCTGAGAAGGGGCTCGGGCTTCGTATTCCACAGCTTACTCGTTGAATAATCCCTCAGGGGTCATATTTATCATGGTTTCTTCTTAACATTTACCTGTACAGAGAAATAGTTAGGCGCCATGTTTATCCAGTTTTTAAATCAAACAGAATCCAAGTTTTGATACCTTTTTTTGAATAACTGAACATATTATGCTGAAATGGTAGTGCCATTAGCTTCTGAAATCGCAAAAAGACCGCTTCACCGGATGGTGATCACATGACAAATGAGCAAACAAAGAAAATCCCACAAAGAGCTGGACATCACTTCTACATAGAAAGAAAAACAAAAGACAGGGGATTCTCCCACTTTCATTTCCATTGGCTGCAAGAAGAAAGTATGCAAGGAATTGAGTCCTGCATGGCCCTTTATCTAAAGGGCCATAAAGTTAGAGAGAAGCCCAAACACCGAGAAGCAGTTCTCATTGTTAGAAATTACATTTCAAGCAGGGCTGTGTTTTTCACCCAATGTTTTCCATTTAATGTATAATGTGTCCAAACACCTAAGCAGGATGAGTCTTATCACTGGATTCCAGTATGAAAAAAAAACAGTGATGCTGTTACAGAGAAATTAGAAAATGTTAGACTGAAGACTCTAAGGAGTACTGTTATATAAGGTGGGGGTTGTATAATGCATCTGCGGTATTTACACAACATCATGGTGGTAACCATCTACTTGTGTGATGGCTGAATTCCTGAGCTATGTAGGGCATTCATGATGTACATCCCAATGTGATTGTGATTCTGGGACTCACCCCAGTGTCTTCTAGGTGCGCTCCAATGTACTTTCACTTCTACCTGCTCCACACTGTAATTTTGCTACTATGTACAGTCCAATTTAGTTTGCCAATAACACAGCTCAATGGGATTGCCGTCGCCGAAGATGGCATTGACTGGGAATTCTGCTTGTGACTCATGGTCAGCGACTCATTGTGGCCGTCGCAGACAGGTGCTTTTTCGCAGAAGACTACTTAGTACAAACGGTCATGGTCGTTGGTGTAGACTGTGCCGTTGTGGAGGCCAGAACTGCTGGCAAGCACTTTTTCGTGGACAGAGCAGCTGAGAAGACGATGATCTACACAGAGCTTTGGCAGCCATTCACATGGGGCTTAATCAAACTGTGCGATGTATGCCCATGACCCCGCTTAGGTTTCTTCCCTCAGGAAATATACTCTTGAGATCTCAACCTCTTTGCAGAGATAGGTTTCTGCTCCGGCCTTCTGACCATGGCAGAGGCATGACTGCAGACCGAGGCTGAGTCAGAGGCTCTGTCACCTCCTCCAGCCACGCGACCAATCGTTGGTGCCGGTAATTCCGGGTTTGAGGAGAAAGCTTGGCAGATGGAGCAGCAGTAACTCCTTTACCCCCATCCTACCAGATAGGATACGTGGGAACTCTACCCCCCACCGTTCCAAACACTTTCACATGGACAGCCCACTCTGGGAGAAAACAGACTAACACCCGGGCAGTATGCCGGACATGTACCCATACAATGGTCAGGCGAGGTTAGGCAATTGCCAAAAATCATTCACACATGACTTCCATTAAACATCCCCACATGGACAAAAGCTGGAGCACGAGAGCACACTCTGAGCGAGGCAAAACACACAAAGGAACATCACTTTCAAGTCAGCAGCGGAATGGAGGGAGAAAGTCGGCAAATCAAAGGGTTTGCAAGGTGGGAAATACTGTTAACCTTTTTGACAAGAAACCATTACTTTCCAGGAACATTCAACATTGAAACCGTAAGGCCAGGAAACTCCCATAAAGAATCCTTAATTGTGTGTCAAAGATATCGGAGCCCCACCCGGCTGGCTGACCAAGGCGGGGAGGAGCAGCAGCATCCGTGGTATTGTCCTTGGCTCCAAGAATAAAGGGAGCGCCAGAGAGATCAATACAGCCGGTGAGTTGGGGAGACCGATGCAAGACCGGTCTGTGTTGAAGTCAAGGTTGCAAGCAGCAACATTGTATAGCACGCACTGAAACAAACATTGTTAAACATGTATGATGAGAGACGCGAGCAAAGCTACACTGCTGATCAATGTTTGAACTTGAGAAGGAAAGATACGATACCATTGACAGAGTTGTCCGGCACCGTGAATTTACTCAATTGAAGGTCTCTGTAAGGTATCCCCCAAAAGAAACGAAAGCCGAAGATTGATGAGAACAATTGTATGAAGTGAACCGAAGTGGTCCTGAAACAGTTTAAGCTAAACCCATTGCACATTTGAAAGTGTTCGATTTTGATGTCAAGAGGATCCAAGCCCAAACAAGGGAGATCCATATCAAGAGAGTCCGAGCCCAAATAAGGACGGTCCATGGTCTGATCCCGAACGAGGGAGACCAAGTGTGAACATTGTGATAAAAAGGGGGTCTTAGCCTGAAGCAGGGAGATCCATGATGAACATTGAAAGCGAGAACTTGTGCATGTGGAAATCCTGATGAAAATGGAACTTTGAGATTTGTTTGCTATGACAGACCCTCTCCAGTAAGAGACTGTTATTGGAAAAGAAGCTTTGGCAGAAGTCCCTGATGTCAATGCTTTGACCTGTATCCTCGTGGCGCAGAAGCCAGAGTGTGTGCGAAGCTCGAACGTGCTGCCTTACACCGTGCTGAAAACGTGGGAAAGGGAAGCCAACTGCTCGACTATCCTGACATATTATTTCTTGAACACTTTTCCTTTTTGCATACATTGTTGTCCCACACCATTTTGTATTCAGAAGTAAGGATTGGCAATAGGTTATTAGTATAAGCCCTTTATTTTGACAGAGTAGATAAGGACTGTGTTATTATTATTGGATGGTCGTAGCTTGCTCCCATCCTTAGATTTAGGTTTAGATAGGCATTCAACCAACCCATTGAAGTTCAATAAACACCCTTGAACTGTGATCACTTGTGTCTCTCTACACTGTTTGATACCATGCCTTCCTTACAGTACCCACAGGAATAAAGAAACAATCCATGATCGTTGGTGATCCCAGCCTCAGTTTCCATGATCACTTTCAGTTCACATAGGGCGGCAATAGTTCTGCTGAGCATGCCATTTTCTGTATCATTGGGAGGCACAAATGGGCAGCAGGTACTCCCAATTTTACGGCATGCTCTGCCCTCCATTGCTGTCAAGGAGTCGAGTGTGTCCCAGTTTTGCAAAGTTATGTGCCTCAGTGCCCATAACTCTTCCTTAATGGCACTAAACGCTAACTCGGAAGCGTTCACAAAGAGCACTACTTCATAACTGGTCACCTGGAGCCACTTGGCATTGGCCACTTCTTGGGCTCCAGTTGGGAGACAAAGAAGGTCCTGGTGTGGCTAAACAGCCAATATCGATCAGGAATATCTGCTAAAGCCTGCGATGATGCTGCTGAGAGGTAGCTCATTCTTTTCCTTTGTTGCACCTGTTAGTGATTTTCACCATCAAACATTGGCCCTCATTACAACCCTGGCGTTGGACCATTGTGCTAATAGCACCATGGTCCATGCCTGTAACTTACTGACTCCGCCATGGCGGAATGGGGAATTACAGCCCCATTCCGAGGTTGGCAGGGCGGTAATTCCCCATGCCGCCATTGCCCTTCCCCATTCCCATTTTTGCCCCGTAGGGCTCAATGGAAATGGGGAAGGCGCTAAGTACGGTGCCGCAAATCGCGGCACCGTACTTAGCACCCAGGTCCCTTTGCGGGTTGGATTTTAACGCCTGCAAAAAGCAGGCGTTAAAATCGCCAACCCGCAAAGGGACCTCGTAATCAGGCGTTAAAGGGTTAACGGCGCCGCCACCTTTTGCGGCACCATTAACCCCTTAACGCCAGGGTTGTAATGAGGGCCATAGTCTCTGATTTGTCTATATATGGTGTTGAAAGGGATGCAACGGACTAAGGGGACAAAAGGGGCAAAGATGTTGTTTTGGGTATTGGACGTACCGAAATCAGATGCTCTTCAGGGATCACAAGGACAGGCACATGAAGGGTAGAGAGACGACACACACCTCGCCAGGCTGGAAACAACTGCCTGTTCACATTCTGTCCACAGGTCAAAAAGTTATCTAGAAGAGCAGCTGTACCTCCAGCCAAATCTGTGATGCGTAGCGTGCGACTGCAGTTCCCATATGTGCCAACGGGCACAGTGCCATCGCCCTTACAACATAGAGAACAATGGGTGTCCGTATCTTAAGCCACATCAGATACTGCAAACAATTTATCCATACTGTCCCACACTGTTTATTTGTGCCACCCCTTCTTCTGCCAATCTCCTCATTCCTCCAGCTCTGCAACTCTTCATCCCCTTGCTCCCATCGTTTTCTAGAAAAAATAACTAATTCCAAGATCAATTGGACTCTTTGAATACACCTAATAGTTTTGTGTTCTGCACACCTGGCCATTGAACAATCATTGTCACTTAGTATGATTGATGCTATTGACTGCCTCTGAACCCTGTACAGGGCTAAGTGCACTAGACATAGCACATCTGCTGCCCCTGAGATAGCAGATATAGCAATATCCTATGGACCTTTCTCTCCCAACATTCCTCATTTGGCTATACCATACATTATCAACTGCGAAACCACGTACATTCATTATGGGATCTAATTCATCATCATCGAAAAATTGTTGTCAACATTTCTCTTCCTAGTAACATTTTCTTCTCAGACTTCATAAGATTAGACAATTTTGAGTTTTTTTATACTGATTGTCATCTTCAGTCATGATGATCCAACGACCAAAAAACCCACAAAAACATTAATTGTTAAACAATTTGGCTAACCGGCCCTTAAGGACCTCATTAAGCCTCTCCACAATCCCATTGGCCTACAGGTGGTACACAGAGCATAACCAATACTTTATTCCTAGCAGGGAAGTGATTTCTGCGAACAAGGTATTAATGAAGTGGGCTCTGTTAGATTTTAGAACTTCACAAATTCCCCATCTTGGAAATAACTCTCTCACCAGAAATTGTGCTGCCAATTTAGCATCAAGATGTATGCTGGGACCAACTTCAAGCCACCGGGAGAATGGACAAGCCACAACAATTACATATCTAAAGTTACTGCACCTCGTTATTATGTCCACAAAATCAACGTGGAGCTCCTTGAATGAACCAGAGGGCCTGGGCAAGACCCCCCTCATCAACCTCATGGTATTTCTAGGATTGAACTCCTTGCACACTTGACAATTCCATACAAATCTACTTACCTGTTCCTGCAAGTTAGGGATAAGCCACTCCTCCTTGGGCACTGCTGTCGTTGAGAAATATGTGACTGGTAAGTAATGTAGTTGAACCAGAACTAAAAGAAGCAGCTCTATGGGCATTACTACCTTCCCTGTCTCTTCCTGTCTCCAAAGCAAATATGTGGGTGAGAACACATCCTCTCTTATTCCAGAGCTCCTTTTCTTCTCTAGGGGCTTTCCCTTGTAATTCTATTATCTGGAGCACCAGAAGTGTGGTGTACTCAACTGGTAATTGTACCTTTTGGGACACAGTTTCCATTTTCTGGGAATTTGTGAAAGGAAAATATGTCACTGCCTCGTCTGTGGCATAATTTTTGAGAGCTATTGAATTAGTTCAGTTAGGTCTAGTGAAGTGCTCTGCCCATACTGACTCTGCTGGCAAGGTTAACGTTTCAATTAGCCGGGATAGCAGTGCAGCATGCTGGACGGGGGACCCGTCATACCTCTTAAACCCTCTCCTCTGTCATCATGACAACCCAAAATGGTTGGTGGCAGTGACATACGCAGAATTAGAGTAAACAGTGACTGCCTTCCCCGTACACATTTCTAGTGCCTCTATAAGTGGCACCAGTTCCGCGGCTTGTGCAGAATGATGAGAAGGCAACCGTCTCTTCAGTTTGACCTGGTAATCCCCATTCACAAGACCCACAACAGCTGCATCAGTATGCCTCTCAACCGTCTCTTGGTCGATGATCGAAGACCCATCAACAAAAATCACCCCATCCCCTCCAGGGCACCCTCTGTCACATTCACCCTGTCTTCCTCTTCTCCCACATACGTGGTACAATCTTGAACAATATCGTCCGGCTGCACTGGCTCTGCTACCAATGTTGCATGATTTACTAGGTGACATTTCATGGGATGAATTGTGAAATTTGATCAAATGACCTCATACCCTGACACTGAGTCATCATTGTAGAGTTGGATATTTCTAGCATCGCAAAGACTGCATGTTCTACATACAATGTCACCGGGCAACCCATAGTAATGGTCAAAGACTTTTGAATTGCAAAAGCCACTGCTGCTAGAGCTTGTTCACAATGGAACTGTCCATGCATCACTGGGTCTAGGGGCTTCATTCCAAGATTGGTGGTAGTCATGGCGCTATTTGCGCCATGACTGCCACCAAAAACGGGTCCGGCACCGGTGTAGTTCAATGGGGACTTACCGGTGTAGTCCAACCCTGGCGGGACCGGTAAGTCCCCATTGAATATGCCATTCCCCATTCCATTTGAGCCCCCATAGGGCTCAATGGGAATGGGGAGGGTGCTAATAATGGGCTCGCAACTTGCAAGCCCGCTATTAGCATCCTGGTCCCTTAGTGGGACCCGTAAGGCACATGTGGTCAGACCACACGTCCCTTACGGTTCCCACTAAGGGACCTCGGAATTGGGCGATTGGGGATTACCGGCACGGGTCTCCTTACCGGTCAACATGACACTGGCAGTGTGCTTCTCAATGCATAAATCCACTTCCCGCCCCTGAAGTGAGCAAAGGGAGCGTCTTCATCAAGTTACTCCGGTCCATGTGTGACCATAATACACCCTTACCAGACCCTTCTGGAGCAACAGAAACAGAGTTATGCCAGTTTTTACTGGGGCTTCCCTTATCTCTCCCCTACCACTTACTACAGCCATGCAAGTACCTTGACCCATCCTATGGCTCCATGGTGTGCTTTCTATCGCTGCTACTGGAGCAGGAGTTAGGGTGCCTACATCCTGTTCAACATTACATTCCTCCTCTTCTTCATTGTCTACTCCGGGATCTGCATCCCTTTAATAACGTGGAGCCAGGGGACAGTGGTGCCTCAAATAATAGTCCTTTATTCAGTTAAAGAAAATAAAGAAGAAGACATAACCCAGGTTGGGTCAATCATTTTCCTTCGTTGGAAGTCTTCTGTATGGATGTTTTCTCATCTGTCCGTTGTCAGTTGATTTAATAGACAAAGTGATAGCTGCTACTCCGTGGCTCCTTGTATTCTTGTTCCTTCCAAGAAACAAATGACAATCAAATAACATATCACCTGGGGGATCAGAAGAAACATCCTGCTTAGTCTCAATCCAATACGGTTCCTTCGTACATGAAGATGGACATGGGAATGACCAACTTACTTGGTTCCCTCGTCGAGGGCGTTCTTCCGCATTCATTGTGTTGCTCTTCTGAGAGCACCAGGAGCTCTTTGATGGGATAATAATGCCCAACTGAAGCATGTGTTTGATTTCATTTGACATCTCGTTGCTCTCAGCTTCAGGAACCCGGTATGGTCTGAGTCTTATAATCTTGCCTGGTTCTGTTTCGATTGCATGATCGGCCTGTCGAAACTGATATAATATTGTTTCATCTTCATTGTATATGTTGGCCTATGCCCAGTCACTTTGCGAGGAAATCCGTATTGCAAGGTTGTGACCTTAAGTTATATAACAAACAATAGGGGTGCCCCTGTGTGCAAGCGTGAGTAGGGGCAAGAAATACTTCTTAAACAGAACCGGTTCTGTTTAAGAAGTATTTTGTGACCTTAAGTTAATCAAGCCTCCATTTTAGGTTAGACCGCCATTTTGGTTTATCGTGCAAAGTCACCCTGTGGCCTAAAATGGCTGACCTGTGTCCTCTTGTTTTCACTTTAACCTCTTCAACCACTGTAGCCGAGTTAATGTCCAACCTGCCTACAGGCTATATGTTAGGGTCATGTAGACCTTGTCCTTTCTTGACCGAGGGATCATGGGATTACTTGAATCAGCGATGTTAACCTACAAGTATACAAGAACAATAATGCTATTTAAACATCGTACGCACAACATCTGTTTGACCTGCATTGAAGCAAATGTGTAAAGAGTGTAAAGTCAAATTCAGAGAATAATAGTACTTGTTAGTAAATGTATTAAGAAGTGAGCCACATGCACGAGATATGTAAATTAGGAATGAACCTGGCGTGAACCCTAGCCCAGTACATGATTAACTTGTAAGAGGCTGGACATCGTTACGAAGAAACTGTATAAATATGCTGATGTCCACCTAGCAATTCCTGTTCACTGCTCACATTGAACCTGCTGGTGGACTCTGTGATGTACTGATGGACAAATAGCTATTTGTGTACTTTGTCTTGTAAACTGTTCAGTGTTTCAATAAAGATTCAGGGAATCTTTACAAGCCCGTCTTGGTGTATTTCTCTTTGCCTGGTGTAAAAGCCTTAATATTGTATTCTGTGATTCCACAGATGGCGCCCGAATAGGGACCCTCAAGTTTGACTTCGTCTCGTTGAAGGTTGGCTCATCTATCGGACCGGGATCGGACGGTGTCAACAAAAAGGCCCCTCTGGACGAGAAGCGAATTCCTCGACAGAACAGCACGATCCGATCCCTGAACGGTGAGCTGTAGCCCGAGACGACATCTTGACGGTGGGTAAATTTGCCGAAATCACCAGACACGTGGGTCCTTAGATTGTCCTTAGTAACCCGATCGGGCCTCCCAGTCCTTTGGTCAGGTGAATCGTGACCCAATTCTTAATTTAACCCTGACAATTTGAATTTGGGGCATTGTACTCGCGAGCACAATTATTTGACCAGGTAACACCAGAATTCTGATATGCCTGGGAAATTGTCTGCCTGCTTCAGGGCATTATTCCGCAGTGACAGACAATCTTTGGAAGTTAGCTGTCCCGCACCACAGGAGGGTTTGCCGGCATGTACTATGTACTGTAAGAAAGGCTTTGGTAGTATAGCATTTAATGATATTTGGCACAGACAGACCAGACATAACTCTGATCTTCAGTGCCCAACCAATAGTAGCTTTGAAATCCCTCGGTTAGAATATTTAGAGTCTGTATTGATAAAGAAACAGGCTAGACCTGCAGCAATTGATGCATTGCACAGTTGGAAAACAGAAGCTTTGCAGCAACAAAAGAGTAGAGAGAAACACATGCGTTGACATATGACGAATGCCAAAAAAGCACTGTTATATGATCAAAATAAACAATTAGAATCAGTTAAGAACACGGACAAAGCGTTTCAATTAGGCATTCAGAAAATGTACCCTTCGAAAGATTTTCATACGTCCGATGAATTGATTAACACATTTGTGCAGGAACGAAGGCCTGATGCCTCTGCGCCACCCCCGTACGTTCCTCCTCCTGGTGCTTTGCCCCTTCCTATCGCTATTCCTCCTCCTATAGTTCCCCCGGTCCTTCCTATTGTTCTTCCTGTTGTTCCTCCAGCTGTCGCTCCTTTGCCTGCTCCCTTGCCTCCACTTATTGATATTCAGAATGTGCCTACTCTCCCTCTTCCAAGTGATTCCGCATCGCTTGTAGTAGACCAGGGAACGGAATCAAGGGTTGTGACTCGCAATACTGTGCCCCCAGATAAAAAGAATGAATTGATTGCATGGGCTAAACATTGTATGGAGAGGGGTGAACAAGCTGATGTTTTTTCCACACTTGAAAATCTAAAAAGTATTCCTGAGAAAAATGTTTTTATTGAAGGGTTAGGAATTCATTTGAGCATAATGTGGAATAGATTAAACGATGTAGATCTCCCACAAGGGTTAGGGGATTTGAACACCTTAGCGTTGTCTAGAGATACTGCGGGAAAGTATATGAGCATGTCAAGAGGATTTTTGTGTATAGGAAGGAGTTGGAAGAGTTACAGAATGAAGAAGCAGATGTTGATAGTTTAGGCACTGTATTCTTACAGAAACGGTTTTCTCCTCGCCGCGAATTGATAGGTGAGGAAGTGCGAATTTGTACAAAGGATGCGATAAGATGGATTTCAGATATGTCGATAACTCCAGCTGAAGTATATGACACGTATAGTCAGTATACGTTAGAAGTGCAAAAGAAAGTGATACATTTTATGGTAGAATACCTGCAGCATGAGTGTGTAAAAAGAAAGATTTGTTGTCCCGCAGAATTATTGGGTGTTTATGAGAGAGCCTTCTCGATTGATACTTCTTCGACTGCCTTAGCGCTTGATTTGGCTCTGTTGCTTAGTAAGCGTTCGGAGCTACCTACTTCTGAGTTGCCTATGAGAGGGGTCCCTCCGACATTTGTCCCAAAGGTTGAGATTGCGGCCGATGCTGCATGAGGTATACTCGCTGTGGACATTCCTGCACATTATGTATCGCAGTTTGTTCACGTCCCGTTCTCGAGACAGGAAGTGAACACCATAAAGCAATCTATTCCTGATATAAGAAAGAATCCGACGGGGTTCTTTAAAGAAATAGAGTCAGTCTTACAATCATCGGTATTCACCTTAAGTGATATTAATTTATTATTTCCCGTACTCCTGCCAGTTGATTTGTGGAAACAGATTAGGACTGTAGATGATGTACCTGGGTTAGGAGATACATGGGATAATATGGTTAGGCTCGACAGAGAAAGACCATCTGGCGAGAGACCGCCTCAAGTGATATTAACTTTGCCTGATAGGATTATTGTAAAATTAAAAAGCATAGTTCCTGAAAAAAGAATCATTTGGGACAAGCTTACGGCCTGTGTCCAAAGAAAGTCTGAAGGTGCTACCGAGTTCTTTAATCGGTTCGAACAAGTGTTTTCGGATTTCAGTGGACAAGACTTAGGCACAGAGTCAGGGAAAAGGCTGTTTGTCGACAAATTTGTACGTCGATTGCTGCCTGACATCCAGTTGCAGATTATGTCCTCCGAAAGCGCTTGGCAGGCGAAGTCTCAATCAGAACTATTGCACATGGCTCAGTACTATGAGAATCGTGTGAATAATGAAAAGGAAAAAATTGAGAAAAGAAAGGGTGACCTGAAAACAAAAGTATTATTACAACAGATTGTTAGAAGCCCTAGAGGGGGTAATACACAATTTAGAGGACAATACGTTGCACAGGGAAGTATGCCCTTGGTTCCAGTAACCATTAACCAGTGTGCCTATTGTCGACAGGAAGGTCACTGGCGCGCACAATGTTCGACCTTGCAGCAAAGGTCATTTGGGAACACGGGTAGACAATTCAGAGGTCACCCAGGTGTAGGGGGCCCTGGTAGAGGTCAGTTCACGTCAGAATCACAGCAACCTTTTTCACAGGATAAACAAGTATCGAGTGTGGATAATAGAAACATTTTTGATCATCCTTCTGCTGCATACCTCTCTGAGGAACTTCCTTTTGATGACATTCTGTTTCGTTAGGATTGACCGAAGCAGGATTTGGAACCAACGCCTATTCCCGTTCATCAGAAAGGTCCCTACGTTGAGATGGTGGTGGGAAATAGGAAGCATCTATTTTTAGTAGATACGGGAGCACAAAAGTGTTCCATTGACCATTCACAGGTTCCAAACATTCCCCTGTCAGCGCAATCCAACGTTTCCGTAAGGTTTTCAGGCACACCTGTAGTTTGTCCAGTCTCTTTGCCGGTACCGATAACAGTGGGTCCCTTCACAGAGCAGTGTCCATTTCTACTTACTACAAACTGCGGAGAGAATTTGCTGGCGTTAAATTTGTTGAAGGAATTGAATGCAGTAATACATTGCTCCTCGGACAGAGTTCGGTTAACAATTTCACCTCAGCAATCACTCGCCTCTCAGTTTTTGACTGAACCTTTACCGTCAGAATTCAGTAACATTCCGGAATATCTATGGGCAATTGATGATAATGATGTGGGCATTCTTCAAATTGAACCTGTTAAAATTATTCTGAAACATGGAGTAAAACTGCCTCGCATTCCACAATATGAGATCTCAGTTGAAGGCGAACAGGCTTTGAAATGTATAATTTCTGATTTTGTACATCGTGGAGTAATTGAGGAAATTACAGGTAGTTTGTGTAACAGACCGATTTTGCCGGTGTACAAAAAAGGTGATAATGCAATTCCTTTTCGGTTTATAATTGATTTGCGTGCTATTAACAAAATTGTGGCTCCTCAGTTTCCCATTGTACCTGATGTAACAATGATACTAACTATGATTCCGGTTGTGACCTGGAATGTACAGGGCCTTAATAGCTATCTGAAACGTAACAAAGTGATGCTGTATCTAAAAAGGATGCACATTGATGTGGCCCTGCTGCAGAAGACTCATCTCACAAGGGAGAAGTTGGAGGTTGTCAGGTGAAAATGGAGGGGACATGTTGTGGGGGCTACGTATTCTGCGTACGCTAGAAGGGTTATCACTTGAGTGGCGCCGCACGTGCCGCTCCAGGTGCTTAGCTCAACGGTAGACCCAGGGGGCAGAATGGTGGCGGTGACAGGACTCCTGGAGAACAGGGAAGTGCATATCATAAATCTGTACGCCCCCAACCATGATACAGAAGCTTATTTTAGATCCCTTTACAGCAAAGTTAGCCCCCTGGTTGGGGTTGCGGTGGTGTGGGGAGGGGACTTTAATTGCACCCTGAATCCCAAAATGGATAGGTCAGTCGACAAAGCGGGGAAGCCGGCGCCGGCAGCCAAAGCACTGGGGACATTGTTAAAAGATCTAGGCCTAGAAGACATGTGGAGAAGGTTGCATCCAATGGATAGGCAATACTCACACTATGCAGCACCACATGACCTGCACACGAGGCTAGATTATGTGTTCGTAGCGGCTGAGATAGCGGCAGAAATGGTGGGAGCGGAATACAAGGCCCGGGTACTATCTGACCACTCGCTGTTGGTGGTAGAGTGGCGACACCAACCCCCCAGAGCGCGGATCCCGACATGGAGACTTAGGACTAAGGCATTACAAGATGAGGGGTTCCGGGAGGATTTGAGGGAGGCCATTGAGGAATATTTTGATATAAACATGGGCAGTGTGCGCTCGGTTGGAACAGTATGGGAGGCGTTCAAGGTGGTGGTGCGTGGAGTAGCCATTTCGAAATCTAAAGGGCTCCATGGGGGCATTGAAAGGGAACTTCAGGAAACGGAAAGGGAGCTGGAGGGCCTCAAGCGACATGAGGATACCACCCGGAAGAATAGCGATAAGATAAAAGACCTACAGTTAACCTGCAGTGGACTCTGGGATAGGCTATGTAGACTAAATTACAAGAAATACATGGCGAGGCTACACGCAGGCGGCGATAAGCCGTGCAGATTGCCGGCCTGGCTGTATAAGAGTGAGACCCCCAGCACAGTGATCAGTGAGATAAGGGATGAGGAAGGCCGCATCTGTAATACCCAGGAGGGGGTGAACGAGGAGTTCCTCAAGTTTTACAGACACTTATATGAGGACGCAGGGGAGGATAGGAGCCCAGACATACTGGACACGTTAGAGGACATAGAGCTGCCCACCCTGGACGACCTAGAACGTGCGGAATTGGACGCCCCTATCACTTCGGCAGAGCTGGAGGTGGCGATCCAACATTTGCCCACGTGTAAGGCACCCGGGACGGACGGGTTGCCTAGCGAGCTTTACAAGACATACAAACAGGAGCTGCTTCAGCCACTGCTTGCTATGCTCAATGAGGCCTATGAGCAGGGGGAACTGCCATTGTCCCTTCGCGAGGCGATGATCATCCCACTCCTAAAACCAGGCAAGCCGGCCTCTGAATCAGGACAGCAAAATACTTACGGCAGTGCTGGCCAATAGGCTGAAGAGGGTGATCGGTAAGCTGATACACCCAGACTAGACGGGATATGTCCCCGGCAGGAACATCACAGATAACCATAGGAGGCTACACCACATCATTGACCACACTGAGGAAGATACGGGTGAGCTGACCATCGTGTCGCTAGACGCGGTCAAAGCCTTTGACTCGGTGCGATGGCCATGGTTGAAAGCAGCCCTGAGGGGATACGGAATGGGACCTGGGTATATCAGGTGGGTTCAGTTGTTATACAGCACCCCGGTGGCGAGAGTTAAAACAGGATCCATAATCTCAGATACTTGGCAACTCAGCAGGGGGCCCAGACAGGGATGCCGCTGGTCGCCCATGCTATGCATTCTGGCATTAGAGCCGCTGGCAATATGTCTGAGGCAACAATACGGGGAGGTGGGGATTAGTACAGTAAGTGGTAGACACCTGGTATCGCTGTACGCAGATGACATGCTCCTTTATCTGCGCTATCCGGAGGAGAACTTGCAGTATGTGCTAGAGGTGATGGACCGATATGCCACCCTCTCGGGCAGATCGGTGAACCCTAGAAAGTCTAGTCTGTTCCCCTTGGGTAGATACAAGAATGTCCCATTACAGAGGCTGCCTAGCCTGCCGATACCATGGCAGACTGAGACATTTAGGTATTTGGGAGTAAATATTTACCACAGGATCGAGGCGGAGCACCAACATAATACAGAGAAAGCAATAGAGGGGGTCAGGAACAGCATGGTGTTTTGGTCCAGTTTGCCCCTGACCATGATGGCGAGAGCGGCCTTGCTTAAGATGGTGGTCCTGCCCAGACTCCTGCACTTCTTTGTGAATGTCCCTTTTTTGATTCCCAGGAGCCTATTTGTGAGACTTCATAGCGTGTGCAGGGGCTTCATATGGGGTAACTCCAGGAACAGAGTGGCCCTGTGGAAACTCCAGAACCCATGTGACATGGGGGGCATAGGCCTGCCAAATTTTTAGCTTTATTATCTGGTGGGGGAGCTGCTGTATGTGGCCAGGTGGCTGTCGACTGAAGACTCGGCGGAAGCCAGGCTTCTGCGGGAAGACTCGGCCCCATACTTTTTGAATGAAGTGGGGTGTGGTTACAAAAGAACAAACTGGTGGGAAGAGGGCGGCTGTTGAGGCTGGGCTGGGAGGTTTGGCGCAGAATGTGGAGAATGATGGGTGACATAGAGCCGTTCTCTCAGCAGGCCCCGCTAGTGGCACTATGCGGGAACGACTCACAACTGTTCGAAGCGGTCTGTAGATATTGGGAACCGGTGGGCCTGGCCACCCTTGGGGACATATGGCAGGAAGGGGAGGCAATGGAATTTCAGAGGTTGCAAGAAGAGACAGAGGTGCATAGAGGCCAGTATATAACCTACGCTAAGCTCATGAAACGGGTAAGGGAGAGATGGCCGGAGACAGTGCTAGCGGATGACCGTGATGCCTCCCTGGAAATGATGTATGATGTATCGGAGGGCAGGCACGAGATATCTAGAATATACGAGCTTCTAAGAGCAAAGGTAGGGAAGGAGCTGCTTCAATTGAGGCAGGACTGGGAGGAGGAAGTAGGAGGACCCATGACAGATGGGCAATGGGAGAGAGCCCAAAGGTACCATAAAAAGGTATCCCGGAATGCGAGACTCCAACAACTCCAATTGTACGTCACTTACAGGGCTTATTTGACTCCCGGGAAAATTGCAAGGTTTGGAGGCTCGGCTATGCAGAAATGCCCCAGGTGTGGGGAGGTGGAAGCGGGGCTGCTACACATGTTCTGGACTTGCCCGGAGGTGCACAGATTTTGGGACGAGATTAAAACTAAATTGGCTGGTGGGGGAGTGGAGCTGGACGTGGGATCAGCTTGGCCATGCATGCTCGGGATTTTTCCCAGGCCACGGGATTTAAAGCACATAAGCAAAATGAAGGACTTAGCCTACATCCTGGCCAAGCGCAGGATCGCAATGGGTTGGAAGGCGGCCCACAGACCCAAGGTGGAGCTATGGTGGACGGACCTCCTCAGATGGGCGGAGGCGGAATCCGTAGTTTGGTTTGAAGCGGTTACTAGGGGGGGAGAGGAGGAAGTAGGGCCCTTGTTGGCCTGGTGGCAATTGGGGACTTCTATGGCAAACCCTCACCAAGACAATAGCGAATCAGAGGACTCTGATGAGTGCACAAGCACTGCGATACCTGACAATGCTCCCATAGATGACATGAGTGAGCCGGCTTTAGTTTGTGGGGTGGGAGGGGGGAGGACGGAGAATTATACTGTATAATGTGATGGTTTGATGCTGATTATGTACGTCCTAAACAGTTGTAATGTGTGTTATTTTGTTTGGTTTTATTGAAAATAAAAATAAATAAAAAAAAAAAAACTATGATTCCGGCTTCTGCCACTCACTTTAGCGTTGTGGACCTCAAAAATGCGTTTTTCAGTATTCCTATACACAAGGATAGTAGGTTTTGTTTGCGTTTACCCTAAGTGGACGCTCGTTCACATTCAATCGTGCACCACAAGGGTACACTGAGAGTCCAAGTATTTATAGTAGAGCATTGAAAGAGCAACTCGATACTCTCGAGTTGCATACTACTTGCACGTTACTACAGTAGGTAGATGATCACCTCTTGGCTGCTGTTTCTGAGAGTGCCTGTAAAGAAAGCACCATGTTGTTGTCATTCAAAAAATTCCAATATTGTTGCCAGGAGGTCGCCTATTTAGGCTATCTCCTGTCAAAGGAGGGAAGAAGGTTGACACCTGAATGAATAAAAACAATTTCTGGCATGTCTGTCCCAAATACGCAGAAGTAAGTTAGAGCCCTGATAGGTATGGCTTCTTACTGTAGATTGTGGATCCCTAACTTTTCATTAACGATTAAACCAATGCTGGCTTTGACAAAGAAGGGCATTTCTTTGCCATTGCCATGGACTTTGGAACACCAGATAGCATTTGATTTACTCAAAACCGCGCTGTGTTCGGCACCGGTTTTAGGAACTCCAAATTATGAAAAGGCCTTTGTGTTGTGTGTGCATGAATGTGATGGATGTGCTTTGGCTATGTTAACGCAGGAACATGGAGGGAAGAATAGGCCTGCGGCTATTTCTCATCCGTCCTTTATCCTGTTGCATGCACTTTCCCGAGATGTTTGAGAGCTGTCGCTGCTGCTGCTGGGTCTGTAAAACAGAGCGAGGGAATGGTCATGCGTTAACCCTATTGGTACCTCACTCTGTAGATGTTCTATTAAATAGAACTCAAACGCAACACCTTACTTCCACACGATTGACAAGATACAAATTGAACTTGTTTGCTCCCCACATTCAAATTCAGAGGTGTTGTGTGTTAAATCCGACTGAACTTTTACCTGTCCCGCAAGATACTGTTGATGGTGATGAAACGTTACACGATTGCCTTTACACTACAGAACAAGAGACTAAAGGTAGAATCGATTTGAAAGATACGCCTTTGAATATCCCACAAGGAGAGCTATTTTGTGATGGCTCTTGTTTCAAACTTCTGAATGGTACATCCACGGCTGCTTATGCCGTCACTACTTTGAGCACGATTGTGGAAACCAAAAGAATCATGCATAATTCCATGCAGACCGCAGAAATTATAGCATTAACTCGAGCTTGTGAACTTTCTGAAGGGCTTACAGTAAATATATATACTGACAGCCAGTATGCCTTTGGGGTGGTTCACAACTTCGGTAGACTCTGGAAAGAACAAGGTTTCTTGACCTCACATGGCACAAAAATACAGCACGGCACTTTAATAGTGCGATTACATTTAGCGCTCGCACTCCCTGTTCAGTTAGCCATTGTAAAATGTACAGAATATCAGAAGGTTACAGATGATATAGGAAAAGGGAATGCTTTCGCTGATCAGATAGCTAAACAAACTGCCACTGATTTTAGTTCAGAAATGTATGTCGTAAGAGAAACTGTAAATGTTTGCACTTTTGGTGAAAGTATTGATTCTGTAAAAGACATTCAAGCAGATGCTACTGTAGAGGAGACCAAGAAATGGGTCAAGGGTGCAGGGAGATTGGATGGTGATGGGTGGACAATGTTGAAGGAAAATGGTTACTGCCTGACTCCTATATTACAATGATGGTCATTATGGCTCATGGTCCGACCCATGTCTGTGTGCGTAAATTGACTAAAATGTTACACAATGTATGGGCCAATGATACAATTTTCAAAATTGCGGAGCGCTTTGTCCAAGGGAGCATGGTCTGCTTGCAGCACAATGTAGGAAAAGGTACTTCGACTCCTAGAGGAAGTTTCGCTCCACCTTCTGTTCCGTTTGAGGTCATCCACTTTGATTTTATTGAGATGGAACGTTGCAACAATCTTAAATACGTCGTCATTTGTGCATTTAGCAAGTGGGTTGAGGCCTTACCTGTTAGAGATGCAACGGCCATAACCACGGCAAAGACTCTGTTGAAAGAGTTCTTTCCTAGGTTCGGGCTGCCGAGAGTCATCTGGTCGGATAATGGGCCACACTTTATCGCTGCTGTAATCCTACAAATATGTGAAGGATTGCAGATTGATAAATGGTTCCATTCGGCCAGACACGTCCAAAGTGCCGGATTAGTGGAAAGACATAACGGCATTATAAAGAACAAGCTCGCTAAGACGTGTGCTGGCACCAAGTTAAAATGGCCGGACGTCTTACCGATCGTGTTGCTGTCGATAAGAACAACCCCTCAAACTAAGACTGGGCTCTCTCCCTTTGAGGTGGTGATGGAGAGGCCTGCTAATGTTTGGGGTATGCCAAAGAGTCGCTCATTGCGGGATGTAGAGAATGTGCTTCTTTCAGATTACTGTAACCAGTTGTTAAAAAATCTATTTTCAATTTATCACCAGGTGCGAGAGGCATTACCTGTACGGTACGAGGGTCGCGGTCACAGTCTACGACCAGGAGACTGGATCCTCACGAAAGTTTTTGAAAGGTCGTCTTGCCTTGCACCTCGGTGGAGGGGTCCCTACCAGGTCCTGCTAGTCACCCAGACTGCAGGGCGGGTAGGTGGGCGGAAGAATTGGATACATGCAACGCACACCAAACGGATCCCGCAGCCCGTGCCATACGATACAGAAGACACAGAATCCCTTTCCAATGCTGTAACCAACGTGCCCGAAACAGCAACAACCGACAAGAGAGTATCGGAGACCGTTCCAGAATTCGTAAGGCCAGACAAAACGGTCATCTTGTCTCCGCACTCTCCAACAGTGGTACTTCCGGATCATCCATTTTCTGATCCCATTTCCGTTCACTCGCCACCACCAGTGGGAAGTGACGACACATTGCTTTCTGATCCTTCAGCACTGGAAATTGGGAAATATAATTTACGTCCTAGAAGATAGACGTACGGCGCGGTTTGACTGTGCGATTGGAGAAATCATTTCAGGGCTTGTCTTTTGGCCGGACTATACGAAAGGATTCTGTTGGCCAAGGGTTGTGGGAAAGACATTTAAGAAGACGCGCGACTGGAGTCGCCAGCAAACGAACAATTGATGTTTTTCGATTGAAGACTACGATGCCTGCACCTGCTACCGCTCGTACCAAACTTTTAGATGAATATGTGACTAGCAGAGACAATGAGCAATTGTCTAAGGGGACCCCGAACACGTATTGTTGCCTTTTTGTAATAATAACTGGGTTTTTAGTAACTACTGGTTTTGGGTTGTGGTACCTGGAGGAAGCATATCCGCTAGAGGACTTTTTACCTGTTGAAAATGTATCTGTTATACCCACTCCTTCCGTGCAATTGCATACCTTGTTGCCTAGAGATTCTTCGCATAGACGGAAATATCAGAATAATACTCTTTTGTTAATAATGAATGCCACTCATGCAATTTTCAATAAGACCAACTGCTGGATCTGCTCGCATGTGCCGCAACATGGGGATAAGGGGCTAGGTTGGTACATTCATCCTCTACCTTTGGCAACTGCTTGTTACGCTTCTCTTAGAGCACTATTCTTTGGCCGTTGGAAGGACAGCATCTCAGGGAACTTTAATGGTACAAATTTGAATAGTTTTGAAAAACGTGTTTTGATGCCCCTGGGATGCTCGCTTTTTGCAAATAGGAGTAAGCCAAACGTTGCTTCTGTTAGGCCCTCTGATAGATTGTCCCATCCCTTTCAGTCTTTGATCTCCTTCAAAATGGCTCCTATAGGCAATAAGGATGCCACACCTCCATCTTATTCTGTTAACCATAGTCCCGATTCAGTTTCCTTCTGCATACAGAGGAATGGAACACGGTCAATGGGCGATTTTAAAGGTTGCGCCAACGTTGCGAATTTGGCTAGTGAGAACAGACCTCTGTATGCAGGTGAACCTGTCTATTTTGTTTGCGGTAGTGTGGCATTTCCATGGTTGCCTAGGGATTGGCAAGGAACTTGCTATTTAGGGATCCTATTACCTGGGGTATTTATTGCCAGTACTGCAGAAATCTCGAAGACTCGTCCACGGCAAGATGTGAAGGGGGATACCCCAGCACAAACTCTAGGGGACATAATGAAATCCTTTGTGCCATTTATTGGGCAAATTATGAATTCAGAAGATATCAGGGGACTAGCGAGAGTACTGGAGAGAACCATCAACCGGACAACTGACATATTCTATAATATGACGTTAGAACAGAAAGCGATAAGATTAGTAGCTCAACAGAACCGGATGGCATTAGATGTCATTTTGGCTGAGCGTGGAGGAGTATGTAAATTAGTGGGGTCCAGACTCCTCTCCAACGATCTTTAGGGCGATCCAAAATGTACATGTTCTTAGTTCGGAAGTGCATATTCCTGAGGGAAACTGGGAACTTAGTGCATGGTTTTGGGACCTCCTACGGTCGTGGGGATGGAAGTTGTTTTCGGCCCTGTTGATTATCTTGGGTAGTTTACTGTTCCTTTGTTGTTGTATACAGTGTCTCCCTGGTATATGTTCGGTATTAGGGGGATGTTGCGCGCAAGCAACAAGTGTATTGGGACATAAAACATACGCCCCAGGTAAGGTTTCCAAGGAGTACGTGTTTAAAGAAACTCTAGTGTCTGATCTAATGGCAATAGATATGTCTGATAATGATTCAGGGTGTATAGATGTTGAAATGTGGAGTTAGTCGTAAAGTGATCGAAGGTAGTTTAGCACTTGGCATAGGCCAAAAGGAGGGTTTGTCGAAACTGATATAATATTGTTTCGTCTTCATTGTATATGTTGGCCTATGCCCAGTCGCTTTGCGAAGAAATCCGTATTGCAAGGTTGTGATCTTAAGTTAATCAAGCCTTCATTTTAGGTTAGACCGCCATTTTGGTTTATCGTGCAAATTCACGCTGTGGCCTAAAATGGCCGACCTGTGTCCTCTTGTTTTCACTTTAACCTCTTCAACCTCTGTAGGCGAGTTAATGTCCAACCTGCCTGCAGGCTATATGTTAGGGTCATGTAGACCTTGTCCTTTCTTGACCTAGGGATCAGGGTATTACTTGAATCGGCGATGTTAACCTACAAGTATACAAGAACAATAATGCTATTTAAACATTGTACGCGAAACATCTGTTTGACCTGCATTAAAGCAAATGTGTAAAGCGTGTAAAGTCAAATTCAGAGAATAATAGTACTTGTTAGTAAATGTATTAAGAAGTGAGCCACATGCACGAGATATGTAAATTAGGAATGAACCTGGCGCGAACCCTAGCCCCGTACATGATTAACTTGTAAGAGGCTAGGCATCGTTACGAAGAAACTGTATAAATATGCTGATGTCCAGCTAGCAATTCCTGTTCACTGCTCACATTGAACCTGCTGGTGGTCCCTGTGATGTACTGATGGCCAAATAGCTATTTGTGTACATTGTTTTGTAAACTGTTCAGTGTTGCAATAAAGATTCTGGTAATCTTTACAAGCCCGTGTTGGTGTATTTCTCTTTGCCTGGTGTAAAAGCCTTGATATTGTATTTTCTGATTCCACAGGCCAAGTTGGTTCTCCCGGGCAACCTGGAAAAGATTTATGAAACCGAGGAGCATTTCCGTAGGATTTCATCTCGTTGCTCAATGGATATTTGTTGGCCCCGTTGCACATCCATGATTCCAGTAGTGACCTTGGGAATCATTTGTTCAGGTAGTGATAGATCCGAGTTCGCTGAGACTGCAACCGTGGCTATCTCTTCCTTCCACTCCTTGAGTAAATTGATGTGGTGGTTATGCTGCTTGTTCTTACGATCGAGTTGATTGACCATGTAGTTCACCAGTCCCAATACCTTGGTGATAACATATGGGCCTCTCCAGGGGGGCGTGGCCTAAGCTCATTCTGTGAGGCTGCGTTCGTTCAGAGCTCCTGCCGAGATCCTTGCAAGATATGACGTTAACTTGATAAAAAGCTGGCTTGAGCGGAAGACACACACTGGAGGACACTGCAACTGATTCCCCGACCCCCAGGCGAAACAAATCTGTAAAGAGGGGAACGGAGGCTGTGGAAGATGATGCAAAGTGGGGGGGCCCCTGTGGAACCAAGATAGCAGATGCAACCATGTCACGGCGGTGAGGGGGAGGAACGGCCAGGGCAGGCAACAACGCAAGTCGGCGTTGAGCGCTCCAATTCAACGAACCTACAGTGGCAGTAAGCGGGATGAAACGAGGAAGCAGAGAAACCTAGCACTGCAGCTGCCTGACCGCCTCCAATGCTGGAGCAAATCGGACACAAGAAGCGCAACAACAAAGGCGGCGGCGCGGAGAACAGCAGCAATGGCCCGAGGATGCATACTGGGCCACCAGAGGCCTGGCGAGCGAAGCCGGCAGCACAAAACAACAGAAGGCCCAGTCAGGCTGTAGGACCACGTAAACAAGCCATCAAAGACCACGGCACAAAACCATGGGCAGCAGGCACCCCAGGGAGAAGACTGCCAAAGGGGCCAAGGAGACTAGCGCAGGCTTGGAGAATAACATGCCGGCCTGGAAGCACCTAACCAGTGGAGAGGGGCCTCCGTCCACGACCAGCAGAAAGTAGGCTGTGACACCCAATGAAGCGGGGGCACACGTTTACGAAGCTGCACTGAATCGGCCAGGGAGTGTGGAACCAGGTCACAACACCAGGGAGAAGACAATCCTAACATGGCCCCCAAGTAGGCAGCAAAAGCAGGGCCAGGCCCAAGACCTAGTGGGGCACTGGCGCAACGTGGACAGAAAGTCATACCAAAGTGGTGTCGGACGGTCAAAACAGTAGGCACAAACTGCAACTGGGATTCCACCCCCATGGCACAGCTCACGCAGGGGAAGCACTGGGCACAATAGCAACGCTGCTTTGGCAAAAGTGAGGGAAACCACAACCGACTAAACCGTGTTGAACACAATATAATCCATGCCCGGAGTCGAGGCAGGCACGAATAGCATCATCAGTGAAACGCTGTGGCACTAAACAACAGAGCCGAATCCCCACAAACTGCGGATGGCACACAGATCTATAAGCCTACAAACACATAACTATGAAACTGAGTGGCAAACAGCTGAATTGATCTGAGGGACCCCCCCACGAGAGGGACAGCAACATATAATCAGCAGAGAGCGCGCCAAACAGACTATAATCACTACACACCCAGGCACTGTCGAAGACATGCCCTCCACTAAAAATAGAAAGGACTCAACGATCATGGACTCCTTCAACACTCAACACTGCTAAACCAAAGGGCAACCACAAACCGCCCCAGAGGTACAGGCCGAGAAATCAGATAAGGACTCCACCACTAAACATGACCAAGTGCTTGAAGCAGTTGCAGCCCTAAGATCCTTCATAGATACAAAAATTGAGGAGGTCAAATCGGATGTACAACTGATGAGGCAAAATGTGAGAAACCTCACGGAAAGAGTCACGACGGCCAAAACAGTGTTAAGAGAGACGACAGAAACCACCAGTGATCTGGGGAAGAGGCTGACGGAGCTAGAAAGGAGGAATGCGACGCTGGATGCCCGGGTGCCCGGCTCAACAACATACGCATACTGGGAATCCCGGAAGGGATGGAAGGGTCCAACCAAACGGATTTTGTCGAAAATATGAAACTGCAGGAAATTGGGGCAGGGGCGCTGTCACAGGGGTTTGTAGTGGAGAGGGCCCACAGAACCTTGCAGAAAAAACCACCACCGGGCTCACCCCACGCCCCATGATAGCAAAAATATTAAATTTTTGTGACAGAGAGACGATCTTGAAATTTTCCAGAGAAGGTAGGGGTGATCTGCCGAGACAACGCCAACATAGCCATATACCCGGACTATACCCCGACGGTGCAGAGGGCAAGTAACTAATTTGTCCCAATTAAGATGACACTCAGGAAATTGAATCTCAAGTACATGCTGATGTACCCGTCTCGGCTTCAGGTACTCTACAAAGGACGGGCAGTTTCCCTAGAAACGTCAGCAGCGGCCAACATGTGGTTGGAACACAATAACTTGGATGATGGCAAAGAGGCGGTGACATGAGAAATAGCAGGCTCAAAAGATGAAAGGGGGAGAGAAGAATACACTAACAGAAGACCTTACGGATGTGTGATAAGAAACAAAAAGAGTACTATGTGCTGTTATACGGCAGGAGCGAGATATACACCCCCAATGGGGCGAATGGACACACCCTACGAACTGTTTGGCATCGGCCAGTTGCTGACACATCACGGCCCGCACGCCGTGGCCTGGATGGGTCAGGCAGATGCAGGGGCGCTCGAGCGCCACGGGCGAAATGTGGCTGCTGAGCGCAGTTATCTAGTTTTGGTTTGGCGTTTGTTATGTTTTGAATCTTACACGAGGTGAGATATGTACCAAGAGTGCGCGTAATTGCATTTGTGTGATTGGAAGGGTGCGGGTGCGGCTCGGGGTATGGAGCACTTGGGTATGCTTAAATTGGGAATCTGGGGGCAGATGGGGCAAGGCAGCTGGATTGGATCTATACATGGCTATGGCCAACGAAATTAAGGTGTTAACATGGAATGTTCGGGGCCTGGGAAGATACATGCGCAGAAACCGGGTGAAATCCTTTCTTAGCAGGAAGAGGGTGGCCATCTCACTACTATAGGAGACCCACCTAACACTACACACTATGGCTACGGTCACAGAGCACCGGGACGGACAATGCTATGGTGCTCCTTACTCAAAGTATGCTCGGGGGGTGCTCATTTGAATTGGTCCAACGGTCCCCTTTAAATTATTGAGCTGGGAGGCAGATCCAGAAGGCTGGTACCTGATAGTAAGGGGTTATGTTGAGCAGGTGGAAGCTTGCATAGTAAACTCGTACTCCCCCAATCATGGGATCCCGAAACACCTAGACACACTAGGCGCTAAACTAACACAATACCGAGAACGTTTCTTTATATGGGGAGGCGACCTCAACTGTGAGAGAGACTGGGAGCTGGATAGGTCAAAACCAGCAGTAACCAGAAATGAGGCAGCAACGGGGGCATTAAATGCATTGTTAGATGCTTTGGACCTGGCAGACCTGTAGAGGGAACTGCACCCTACAGACAGGGGTTACTCATACTTCTCCTCTCCACACACTCTGCACACTCGTATTAATTACTTGTTTGTCACCAAAAACTGTCAAACACACATAGAATCAGCACAGTATTTAGGCAGGTCAGTATCAGACCACTCAAATAGAGAAGAGAGTGGGCACCACAAAATATCAAAAATATTCCAAATATTCAAGTCAATATCGAGATTGAATGTTCAAAAAATACATAAATTACACACAATTTAGAAGGAGCTGGATGCGACAAGTCTGGAGACACCCGGACTCAAAATTGCAACAAAAGCTATAGACCAAGTAACAGTACTGGGTCACACAGCCGGTCTCATTTGGGCCCAGCCTGGGCATATAATTCTTTAAAGTTCAAAGCAGTATGTTCTAGTATCCAAAATGCATGATATAATGTTTGTCGAAAAATAAAGAGATGAATCTGTTTGGTAGTTTGTATCAAAATAATGGTTTATCCAGAGAAATTCAAAAATAAGGCTGTCACTAATGAATCCTTAGTGAGGGAGCAATTGCCACAATCCATACGTAATTCAGACTAAATATGCCAATGCATTTCGGAAATGATTTCCTTCTTCAGGGCAAGTCTGGCAATTTAAGCAATTATACAGATATATAACATAATGCATTCACATCATGATAATCAAGCACACATACATGGAAAAAGTAAGGGTGCAACATACCAATCAGTGGTTTCAGAGTTGATAAATATAAAAGACAAAAACAAGTAAGTACAATAAGTGGTTTGAAATATAAATCAGTGAAACAAAGAGGATATGGAATTTGGGTTTACCTTATAGATGTGGCCAATGGTGCAAAACAAACATTCAGCATTCATATCCATAGGTTTCAAACCGGGGAAACCTATGGATGAGTGCGACTCATACCGCCCACTGGCAATGTTGAACTATGATGTCAAGATCTTGACAATATTAGCTAAACGCCTGAGCGGGATAATAGGGGGCCTAATTCACAGTGCTCAAAATGGCTTTATCCCGGGGTGTAGCACTGCGCTGAACCTACGCAGACTGCAGCACATCCTTGCGCAAAAGGCGGAATCCCTAGAAGAATATGCCATACTCTCACTAGACGCAACAAAGGCGTTCGATTCAATATACTGGGAGTGGCTGGTGACAACATTAAAAGAATTCGGATTTGGGGATGGATTCATTAAATGGGTACGAATACTGTACACAAACCCAATAGCTAGTGTAAAAACTGGGAGGCTGGTGTCAACGATCTGGGACATAAGAAAGGGGGACAAGACAGGGCTGTCCGTTGTATGGGTGTAATTATAGGTGGGACAGGGGGTTTTGTCCCCCCCAACTATTGTGGCATGGCTTTTTATCCCCCCCATCTTTTGGCAGGGGACTGGGGGCGTCGCAATCATCAATAATGTAATGTGGCAGCGGAAGCCTGGCTGGGTTATCCAGCCAGGCTTGCTCTGTCTCATTACATAAGTGATGATTGCAGGTGGCCACAGTGAAGCATGTTCGGGGCCAATGACCTGCACAACGCAGTCCGTCACCCTGGCTGGCCCAGCATCATGCTGTCAGCACTGCATCACTTCTGCATGGTAGAGCCTCTGAGCGTCGCTTTCTGGCTTTGCGCGTGTGCGACAAAGACAGGAACTAGGAAGCCCATTGAGCTTCCTGGTTTCTGTCTGTTGATGCGTGTGTGCGAGGTTGGCTAGCTAAGTACTAACTTGAGATGCAGCCCGTCATTCAAAAGGACAGCAGAGGCAAGTTTTCTATTTCTTTTTTAAATTGTGTTTGTATGTGTGTTGGGGAGCTGCGGGCCCCAGATAACCCAAGTGAGGTGTCACATTTGGACAATGTGTGAACCGAGTTCAAACTTGGGGTCATTTGAACACAGGTCAGGTGGCAGTGCACATTGGATAGCAGGTTTGTCAAGAGCCAACACTTGTAGTGATTAGTACACTGCACCCATCTGGATAAACAGTGTACACTAGCTAACACCTGTTTTTTAAAATACCGCTCGAACATGACAGTTTGTACTGAGCTCATAGATGGAATCCTCTGTGCATAGTTCACACCTGGGGTAGATTGCACATAGCTCCCCTCTTGGAATAGTGTACACAGTGTGTAAACCACTTGCAACTACGATAGTCTGTACAGAGCTTGCAAGCGGGATAGTATCAAGACTTTTCACAGCCGGGACCATATCCTTTTGCAAAGTATGTACGCCACACTCCAGTGCTTTAAATGAGGGGAAAAGAAGAATGCAGGCAGGGGTGGGGCCAGCCGCAAACTTTTGAGGGTGCTGGATGGCAGTTTTAAAAGCTGGTAATGAGTGAACCTATTGCGCTGTTGATCCCCACCCCGAGCCCAGGAGGCTGAATAGATATTACACCTTCCTTTGACCAATTGAATGCATCTTTCACCCACACTCACCAGGGGCATACCAGGATTGTGTAACAAGTGGGGCCTCGAGCTAATGTCGTAGGGCTCACGCTAAGGTGAGCCCGAAGAGGGAACTGGGCTTGTTCTGCTCCCAGCCGAATCCATAGGAGCTACTGAGCATAGCGAGAGAGAGCGAACCAACTAAGGTGGGTCCAGAGGGGTTCTCCACCGAGAAAAATGTTTCAACAGGGGATTAAAATGGTGAATTTTACAGTACACTTTCTGTGATAGATTAGGTAAAAAGTCAGACAGTTTACAATCCGTTTTGTAGGGTGAGACATAAAAAAGTCGATTAGAGGCCAAGTCATCATAAATGCACAGTAGCATTTTCAGACACATTTTCATAATGCCTTTGCCCACTGTATGCCAGTACTATGCATGTGTAAAAAAACATTTTCAAACTGATTGTGCCCAAACATGTCCCTTCTGCTGCACCTATATATGCCAGAATGCCCACATTAGAAAATACTCATGTTTGCTTTGCCCATGATGCCAATAATAATATTATAACGAAACATTGTCATGCTGGCCTGGCTCTGCCAATATAGGGCACATCCTCACGTAAGAACATGCTACTGTTGGCTTTGCCTTAATGCTGGTTAAAAAGAACCATGTCACTGTAAATAAGCATGTCCCTGCTGGCTAGCTGGTACAAGAGCTCAGCGGGTTGAGCACTCACTGCTATAACCTGAGTACAACCTGCAGTTCACAAATTCAAATCCTAAATCCAATGTAGCCCTTTATCCTTCTGAGGTTGAAAAATGAGTACCAACTTTGATTGGGTGATACTTTTATATAAATATATTTTCTGTTCAGTTCTTTGGCGAAAGCGATATAAAAATAAAAAATCATTATTATTAGTTGCATGTGCCCCCTGACGTCTGTAAAAAAACGTTAATGCGACTTTTAGAGACTGCAGGAGTCGCCAGGAGTGGGGCGAACTTTGTGGGTGCATGCTTGTAGAGGTTAACATATTCTAATGACACTATTCTGGTCAGCTTAAATTAAACGATGAAAGGTGTTGACTCTCTGTGTCAGAACACACACTTAAGAACTGCTGTGAAAATGAGCTGTCTTCTGTCTCTCATTCCCTGCTCACTCCATTGACGTGAAAGTACCAAGTCATCCATCATGATTTCAACTGCCTAAATATGTATGCATACAAATTAAGGTGCTAGCAATGAAATGTGTTAAATTATTTCTAATTGCCAGGCCTTTGTTAAAAGTGCAACCACTCCAAGCACTGTTTATTGTCAGGTCATGTACTGCCATGGCTCTGTAGTTCAACCAGGTCCTGTTAACACAGCCCAGAATTTCAGGGATGGGGGGATAAAGCCTGGTATGCTCAATGGCCGTTGCAACACTGTTTTCATGTGTTATTGTGTATGTACATATTGTGTGTGCACACAGTGCATGTCAATGGAGGTGCTGGGTGCATGTATGTGTGAGTGACTGTGTGCAAGCATATGTGGGTTGACTTTTGGGTCTGAATGATAAATAATGCATTCTTTGTATGTTCTGAGTGGAATGTTTGTGGGTGTAATGTGTCACTGGGTGAATGGCATGTCCGGCTGAAGATGTGTGGAGGCCCATTTTCAACATGATGGTTAGGGGCCCCCTGATTAGAGTGAAAACAGTCTGAGGCACCCGACGGGTGCATACATTACAATGGCGAAAAAGATAAGGTTAATAGCCGACAGTTATCACGAGGCGGTCAGCCAGCAGGGATCTTAAACTCTAAATACCCAGTGAAGAGCTCTAAAACCTTATTTGTCATCAAGTGGCTGATGTGGAGGAACCAGTGTTAAAAGGCAGTGAGGTGATAACACTTCTGTGTATGCCGTGGTAGGTAAGAGAAAACGCAGATTGTTGTGCAAGCGCTACAAAATGTACATTTTAAGCCCCAGAATGAACATAGAGAAAAATTAATATATTTCAGTGTTACAAGACTACTGACTGGCAACATGGGAGCATGTGCTGGTGGCACCTCTGAGGCCCAATGCCTCTTTCATTTGAAAAAGTTGAAAGGCCCTGATGCCGTCCATAGTGAACGGGTATGAATTTTGTGTGTGTATGTATGTATAAGTCTGCGCGAGAGGCGCTTGATAGGCATGGCATTTGTTTATGGCCATCGAGAGGGGAAATATTACATGGCTTGATTGTCCTTTTTGGGGCAGCCATTCTAGCCCTTACTTTGACATTACTTTATTCTGGGCATCTTTCTAAAGCAAGCATGGTATGTGTTATTAATTGGTTAGACTGGGCATTTTAAGGCAGCCAATCTAGCCATTTCTTACAGTGTCAGTGGCTGTCATGAGATTTATTACTGGCATCATAATCAGTCAGCAACTCTTGCGGGTGCATGCAGTTCTCAGCCTTGAGGGTCTGGGTTGGAAGTACATCAATACAGTGAATTCTAAAAACCCACTCTGGCATTATAAGTTTCAGAAGAATGGTGTGTCTTTAGAATTGAATTGTAAAGATACACCACCAGTCTTATGAAAGTTATAACAGAGCATCGGCAAGGGACTCTTGTGGTGTAATAGTTTAGTGTTATCTCTCGGAGCCACCATCCGCCGATCCTCCACCCCACCCATTTTCATCAGTTGTCATGTCCCCCAATCATTTTCAGCAAAGTTACTCCAATGGTCCATTGTCCCTAATGCTATATGTACTGGGCCTGGAACCAATAGCAATATACCTTAGGAAACAGTACCTGGATGCTTGGCATCTGGGTTGGAGGAGTAGGACACCTGATATCGCTCTATGCAGATGACGTGTTACTATCTGTGAGAAACCCACACTTAAACGTTCCAGTGATCCTAGATATACTCAATAATTATGCTAAAGTGTCAGGGATCAGTTTCAGCAGAACCAAATCTTGCATATTCCCGATAGTTGGGCTACGGGGGAGGAGTGTCAGCGAATTACCAGCGGTGGGGCTCGGTTGGGAGTTGGACTCATTTAAATATCTAGGGGTAAACATAAAACATACGCCAGAACAGATACATGAGCACAACACGGCGAAAGTCGTAAAGGGTCTGAAGAAATCTATGACATTTTGGTCCAGGCTACCACTGTCATTGTTAGGTAGGGTGGCCATTACCAAAATGATTATCCTGCCGAGACTTTTTTATTATTTCAACAACGTGCACTGCTATGTTAAGGCGTCCTTTTTCCGATCTTTGGAAGTGATGCCACCGAGAATTCTTGTGGGGAACTGCCCGCCACAAACTCTCGCTCACAACATTATACCTACCATATGACAAGGGGGGGGGGGTAAAATTGCCAAACCTCGAAAACTATTATCTGGCGGCCCAACTCAGTAATGTAATCAAGTGGCTGGCTGACGAGTCCACCTCAGAAACATATCTATTGCAACACTTGGTGGCCCCCATTAAGCTAAGAGAAATACTGTGGGTGACACAGGGGGGACAGGAAAACACCCCTTTGGTGGTGACACTGGGAAGGAAAGTTTGGCGGAGAGTGCAAACTCTGCTAAAACTTGTAAACCCCTATTCGCCAGAGGTGCCAATAGCAGTGGACATATGCAAAGACAGCGTAGATATGGCGAGAAGATAGGAGGAATGGGGTATATACACATGGGGAGATGTGTACGAGGACAGAGTCTTCAGGGAGTTTGACTCAATGCAAGGAAAAGATGGGGTGTCGGGCGGGCAGTTTCTTTGGTACCAAAGGATACAGAGGATGGCTAGGGAAAAGTGGGAGGGTTGGCCGGAGGAACCACAGACGGAACCGCTGCTGACCTTGATGTATAACTTGAATGATGGCTGGCGGCCGGTATCCAGAATATACAGCATGCTAATAGACGCGCCCAACCCTAAGGGAATAGTGCTGAAAGGCCAATGGTAGGCAGATTTGGGCACAGATATAACTGGGAATGAATGGGAGAGAATACTGGGTCACCCCAAAGCAGTGTGAAGGAACCACTGTTTCAAACTAATACAGTTAAACGTGCTATATCGTATATATATATGACCCCACGCAGGCTAGCCACGTTCAACAAGGATGCACGTCCATGCTGCCCATTGTGTGGGGATGGGGAAGCTGACCTAATACATATGTTTTGGGGTTGTGTGGATGTGAGAGACATTTGGGCACAAATAGAACAAGCATGCAGGGAAGCTGGAATAGTGAGGTACAAGTGGTCACCAAAGAAATGCCTAATTGGCGCCTACCTCAGAATCAGCAAATATAAACACGTGGTTAAGTTTATGGATATGGCTTGCATACTGGCCAAAAGAACAATACCCATTGTCCTGGAAAAATGCTGAGGGGCCGCAATATGCAAAAATGGCAGAAGGAGTTTGAAAGGTGGGCAGAGGCAGAGACCAAGGTGGGGATGGAAGGGGCTAACAGATCGGAGCCCGACAGCAGTGCTAAGTGGGTGGCATGGAAGGCACTGGTTTGGGACATGTTCCACCCATCCAACAACAAACCCCCCTAATGTACCAACCAAGACTAAAGATATGTGCCAACTAACACAGGTGACAAAGGTCGTCCCAAGGACATGAAGTGGAAAGGAAAGATTGTATCCCGGAGGCCCAGGTGCTCGCTCCAACTGACAATATAAGTAAAATGCAACGCACGTGTAGGAAGTTATTTGTTTGTTGTAGAAAGTAGTTATTAAATGCACTGATTTAAATGCAGAAAGAGAAATGTCAAAATGCATGGTTGTATTTTTAATAAATGCCAAAAAAAATTGTTAAAATAATGAGCCTCTCCACTGTTCTAACAGCTTGTTTTCAAATGTTGGGACCAGTACATGTTGTTGACTTGAAAGGAGCGCATTCGGCTACCCTTGTTGTACTGCTCCTCCTGCTGTTGTTGTGCCCGTCCTAGGTTTTCTTGGGCATATTCGCTTAAATATCCCAGATGATCCCTTAGGTTACTCACGTAATCAGTCGATTTGTCTCCTCTTGGGTTTCCCATACCTCCTTTACAGTGTCCAGGAGTGATCTAGGGTGTCTTCTGAACAACAACTCGAAGGAGGAGAAACATGTTGAGGACTGTGGAGTGTCCCTAAGAACCATCAAAACCCAAGGCAGGGCACAATCCCAACAGAGTCCTGTTTGCTCTGTAGCCCTTTTCACGATTTGTTTTATCGTGTTGTTATACCTCTCGATGAGTCCGTCCATTTGTAGATGATATACGGTGGTGCATAGATGATGTATGTGCAGGATGTTACATACTTCTTTCATTATCAATGACATGAAGTTGCTGCCCTGGTCAGATACGACCCCCAATTGTATACCGACTCTTGCGAAGTAGGGTAACAGAACATCACAGACCTGTCTTGCCGAAGTCCCCTTTAGGGGAAAGGCCTCAGGATATCTGGTGGGATAGTCGATCATGACCAATAGGTATCAATAACTCTGGCTGCTGGGTTCCCGAGGTCCCACTATATCCATTCCGATTCTGGGGCATTGTTTTGTAGAGTAGCCTTAGGGGGTATGTGTTGACTGATCCATTGACAGGTTGGACATCTTTGACAGTATCTAGCTACCTTCGTATAGATCCCAGGCCAGAATAATCTTCACAATCATTTCTTTTGGGTCATCGCTTCAGCCATATGACCACCGGTTGCATGGTTGTGTGCTAGTTGTAGGAGTCCATCCCTGTATGAAGATGGTACCAGGAACTGTTCCTTCTCGTCTTGGAAGGATCCCCTTGTTACTCTGTAAAGAAAAGTCCTATTTTTCTTTGACGTAAAGCGTCGTGACTGTATCATTGCTTGAAGGCATTGCTTGCTCTCGTGTCCTCTTGAGGGTTTTGTATATAAGAATTTCGGTCTTAAATGACAGTATATGGTCTTCTACTTTCCAGTCTATCAGATTAATGTTCTGGAGAGTGCGATTTCAGTCTGTCTTCATTCATCTTATAGTGCATCAGGATTTCATGTTTAATTCTTAGATGTGGGTCATTCTGTATTTGAAAAGGGTTCATTTGTAATCATTGATGGTCCGCCAGGAGGTCAGAAAACTAGGGAATGTCAGTACTGATCAGAACCAGAGCAGGTACGGGAGGCAGCACTTATGTTAACATATGTGCTGGGGAGTCCCAATGTTTTGATATACCTGTGTACACCTTTAATCGGTTTCGAAATATAAGAATCGTTCTGTTTATCACTTATTTGAGGGGTTATGGCGGTCTGTTGACTGCAACTATCCATCATTGCTTGTGTAGGCCTCTCCGACAACTGTGACTTCTATGATATGGAGAGGATGTCTTCTCCGGTATTCTTGTTTTTGCAAAGTTCCGATTTCCATGGGTTTGGGTTTCCTTTTCACACAGAAGTGGGCGATATGCCCTCATTCGTCGCATTCGAAACACTGTGGTTGCAGTGAGGAAACTCCACCTAGGTTGCTTTGAGTCTGTGGTTTGGGTTCCACTGGCGCCAATCAGGGAGGACCGGTTCTTATGGAGGGAGGCTCTGCGTACATTCTGTTCAGTATCGCACTGGTTGGCCAGATCAGGCCAGCCTTTTGATATGCTAGGGCAACATCTATTGCTTCCTGCAACTGAAGACGGTGGTGTTGTCAAACCCATCTGTGTATTGGGATGGGGAGGGCCTCCACAAACTGTTAGAACAGTATTTTGTCTCTGATATGAGGGGTGGTAGGCGTAGGTGTCTGTAACCATTTTTCTGCAATGTCTTGAATACAGTAGAATGCCTAGTCTTTCCAATATGGTTCTCTTAAGCTCTACATAAGGCGTGTCACCAGAGGGGTTTGCAGCTTGGTATGCCCCTTGCATTACTCCTGCAAGCAAGGGAGCAAGATAATGACCCCAGCGCTCTGGCAGCCATTGAGCAGTACTTGCAATCTGTTCAAAATTAACAAAAAATCCTCAGGTCATATCCGGCCTGGAACCTCTGTAGAAGCGTGGGGGGGTACTACTGTAGGTGCTCTTGCTGCAGTAACTGCTTCTCCTAACAAGCGGATTGCTTCACGGTTCTGGTCCTAAGCCACTCCCTGCACCTGCAGGGCTTGTTGTAAGGTTTGTCGGGAAGCTTGCGCTTGGTGTCCTTGTAATTGCAGCAACTGTTGGAGTTGTTGCTTACCTTCACTAGCGTTTTGATAAGAGTCTCCATCATGGCGTTCCTCGGATCCCACCCCTGACACCACTGGAATAATATGGAGCTGGGAGACGATGGTGCCTTCAAATAATAATCCTTTATTTAGGTAAAGAAAATAAAGAATACGACATAATCCGGTTTCGGTCAATTGTTTTCCTTTGTCAGAAGTCTTCTGCGCGATGTTTTTGCGTCCGTCTGTTGTCGGTTGATCTAATAGGTCCAGTGATAGCTGCTGCTCGCTGGCTCCTCATATTCCTGTTCCTTTCAGAAACAAATGACAACCAAACAATGTTTCACCCAGGAGATCAAAAGAAACTGCCCTCTTAGTCTTGAACCAATCCAGTTCCTTCGTACATGATGTTGGACGTGGGAATGACCACCTGACTTGGCTTCCTGCCTGAGGGAGTTCTTCTGCATTCGTGTGTTGCTCTGCTGAGATAATGCTTTTGTTCTGATCTGTCTGACAGGTTGATAGAATTGCCTGGGAACGTAAGGTGCGAACAAAGGTAAGGAGGATCCATTTCATTCATTTATCTACAGAGAGGTATGTAGAGCTCATGTCTCATGGACACCTTGGCGTCCGATATGTCTGAGGTTGACTCACTCCGTTATGCATACATGAACTCTGTCTATTAAATAGGTAAAACATCAGATAACTATGGCTCAAAGACAGAGAAGACATTAACAACAGTGGATATACAAGTAAAAACCAACCAACTGTATATTTAGAACATGGGTCACTATAATATCAACAGCATGCAACAAAGGAATGTCATAACTAATGGGAGTATTGTTAAGATATGATCATTTCACCCATAGGGATCATATGACTAACACTTGGTTGAAAGTTTTATTATATGCAGATATGAAACTATGTGAAAGGAAATGGTGCTAAAATATTTTCAATTATTGTTGTCTTAAATCTTAACAATGGATTACTCAGATCAGTACAATGTAATTGAACTGGTCATCTAATACTGTGTAAGTATATATGATCAAGGGTGAAAGCAAATGTGGTTAAAATGTTAAAATGTGTTAGAATGTATTGTATTATTGTAGACTCAAATCTAAATAATGGATTATTTAGACCAATGTAATGTAAATGATTTGACCATTTAAAACAATGGAAGACCTGTCCTGACGCGCCCGAACATCTATGCCATGCGAGTAGTTCCTGTGTCATTTAGCCACACATCGATGGCTATCTCTCTCACGGCGGCCTGCGGGTATTGCTGCACAGGCCAGCTCGATTGTGCTTTTTCCTCCTTGACACAGCCTCTGCACTAATCGGGAGGCTTGAGTCATTGGTGATGTGAATGCCAAGTTAGCTTTACGTTGCCATGACTCCTTTCATTTCACGCATTCGCGTGAGTACAGCATTTCGTTTACTGCACATGCGCACTTGACATCTTGGTAAACAGCTCCAGTCTGCTTTGCTCCTTGCACCCGGACTGACGCGCTTTTCGCCGGCTCGTGAACACTGAAGCCTGCAGGTAAACCACGCACCTCTGGCAGTCTTGGGTTGCCTTTCGTATTTTTACTCTTAGTTTTACTCGTTTTAAGCAATCGAACTGAGCGCTCAAAGAGCACCTTACAATGGTTTTGTATTATTTAGATTCATCCAACACCGCTCAGCCGTCCGATGCGTGTTATTACCAGCATGTAAATTCCTGCTCCCCAAGCATAAGGGACCCTCATACTTCCACAATTTCATTTCTTCTTTCTTACAAAGGTACATCTTGGCGTCTCCACCTATATGATGCCATCAATTCCAATATGTCTGTGACCTCTTTTAGTAAGCTAGGGGAATCCACTAATTTGAGCCTCTCTTTGCCTTCTATCCAGCTACAGGCTATGAGATGAACTCACCTGGACCCTGACCAGGGTCCCACCAGATCCCAAACATTTTTTGCCACCTGGCTACCACCTAGGACCCAGTGTTATGGTAATACATGCACAGGTCTCCTTAGAACCTTGTGCATGTAGATTCCATTTGAGAGTGCCTCGCCAGTTGATGCTTCCACTGCAGCTACCTGGGGGCCTCAAATAAAGCTCTTCTCTTCTCCCATACTTTGTGCCTCTTTATTTCATATGGCGATGAGGCACTGTACCCCGAGGCCCCTGGGAGCGTATTAGGTCACCTGATTGGGCGCAGCCCCCCCCCTTTTTTCGCTGCCGCCGACTTCTGCTGCCAGCGCCTGCAGCGGCCTGCCTGTCAGCTGTGGACAGCCAAGAGGAACAGCCAAGAGAGGCCTCGACATCACCTTTCAGTTCTCCACTGTAAAGGGTGCCGCTCCTCCCCGCTGGGAGTTTAGAGCGGCGCACATTGCACTCCTGCCCTACTCCAAAAGTGCTTCAGACAGCAGGACCTGTCCATCTATCAGGTCAGAGGAGGGGGGAGGACGAAGTGAAACTTACACTTTCCTTTCATTTGGCATTTTATGTGTAAAACGGACAAAATGAAACCTACGCTTTCCTTTTATTGGCATTTTTTTGTGTAAAACCCTCACTGCTGCCCTGAGCAGAACCCTGCATCATTTTCAAAAGCTGCTTGCTGTTGCCCAGCAACACTCACACAGCATTAGCAGTCTTCATTCTCTCAATGGCTACTCTGACTTTCCGGGACTAATCACTCACTATCTTGGTCCATTGTGACATCACAACTGAACATTCCATCAGGTCTTCCCTGAACCAGCCAACCTGTGCTCCCAGCCCATTGTGAGGTCACAATCTGTACTAAGGACCATCCATACACTAAAGCCTAAAGACTCTGCAGTACAGATACACCTGGGCATTCTCTGAATCGGGTCCCACCCTGCCATGCAAGCAATTCTATAAAGACTGTATCTCAGCGCCTCCTTGCTAACTGCCAACAGTACAGAAAACCTCTGCCTACACTACAGCAACTGGTGCCACTCAACGCCATTCCTCACCACTTACAACCTAGAATAAGGCACACCACCATGCAGGGCGTTCCGCCTCCCACCAAGTTTCTTCCATGCCCTGGGAGCCCAACCTGCCCATGGGAACAATGGATCGATGGATTCCACGTCTACCTCAGAGCCATTGGGGGCAGCAAATTCAATGATGACCTCAAGGAGGCGACCCTCTTGAACTGTATTGGGGCAGAAGCACTGAGACTTTTCAGGACCCCTCCCGAACCCGGCAACATAGGAGGAGATGGCAACCGCAAGTTTGACATAGCATTGGCCAAACTCACCAGTCATTTTGGCAACAAGGCCAACGTAGTACTGGAAAGATACAGGTTCTTTTCCAGAAAGCAGCTCAAAGGCGAGTCTATTGATTCATACATCGCGTCCCTCAGGGCGCTTATGTCAACCTGCAGTTTCACAGGTGTCTGTGATGAGTATTTGAGAGACCAATTGGTGCTGAATGTGGCTGATCCACGCATCCATCAAAAATTGTGGCAAACCAAAAATCCCACCCTGGACCAAGCCACGGCGATAGCAAGGAGCATGGAATTGGGAGATCGATGCATGAGGGAAAGACGTGACCACACGACCAGTGTGGAAATCAAATGTGTCAGCCCTGAGTCCAAGCCTTACGAGCCTCTAGTAGCAGCAGTAAGAAAGGCTCCGCCATCAAGGGGTTCGAAATTTGGCTCAAGCGGAGCGAGGCCATACAACTCCCAGAATCCAACGCGCTGCCAGAGGTGCGGATGGTACAAGCATGCAAATCCTGACAAAGAATGCCCCGCCATCGCTGTGGAGTGTTATAAGTGCAGCCAGATTGGACACTTTGCCAAAGTCTGCAAGAACACACGGGGAAAGACAACCAGATATGGCAATCTCACCAGGCGACCTTTCATCAGACCGTCCTCTGTGAGAGTAATCAAAAGCAACCAAGAGCACAATGACATGTTATCTATCAGTCCAATGCAACAAAAGGTACAAATACTCACTGTAACATCCCAACAACAGAGCAACGGTCCCTGGGTCAAAATGCAAATCAACGGCATATCATTACCTGTAATGGTAGACACTGGCTCCCCCTACACCATCGTGGATCTCAAGACCTTTTTGAGTGTACTCTCTGGCAAGATACATGACCTGTGAAGCACTTGTGTAAGAGCTACCGGTTATGGAAAAACACCCATCGAGATAATGGGATATGTGTGGGTGAACCTCAAGTTCCATGACAGAGAAACATATTGCAAACTCTTTGTAGCCAAAGATGGCTCCTCCGTTGTGGGATGGGAAGAACAAGCCGCTCTTCGAGTAAGAATACACCCTGGAGAAGAAATCCCCGTGCTGAGTTAGCTCAATAATGATATGGACATCAAATCTAATCTAGCAAAACAATTCCCCAAGGTGTTCTGCGACAAGATTGGACTCCTAAAAGGTTTCCAACACAGAATAATCCTCAAAAGAGGTGCTGTCCCAGTGGCCCACTGAGTCCGCAATATTCCCTTTGGAACAAAAGAGGCATTGAAGGAAGAACTTAAGCGCCTCTGCAATGAAAACATCATACAGCCCATCGAAAGTTCAGAATGGCTTGCCCCAATTGTCTTAGTAAAAAAAACGGACGATTCCATAAGAATGTGCGTCGACTTGAGAGACCTAAACAAAAACATATGGGTTGACAGACACCCACTTCCCAATATATCTGAACTCCTATCGACCATGAAACCTGCAAAATACTTTACAACTCTGGACCTCTCCTCAGCCTATCACCAGATTGCTTTGGAAGAGAGCTCAAAGAACCTAACATCTTTTGTCACACCTCTCGGTGCATTCATGTTTAACAGAATGCCATTCGGACTCACTTCAGCCGCAGCAGTCTTTCAGAGACTCATGTCACATCTATTTGGAGGACTTGATGGCCTACACTGCTTCCAAGATGATATCCTCATATCAGCCAGTACAGAAGAAGAGCACAACGCAAAACTTGTGGGTGTCCTACAGGTCATACAAAAAAGTGGGCTCACACTCAAATTAGAGAAATGCAACATAAAGTGCGACCGAGTTTCATACCTGGGCCATTCCATTGACGCCAACGGCATCAGCCCCAAGAGGAAACTCATGGACACCATAATGAATATCGCCGAGCCTCAAAATAAAGACCAATTAAGGAGTTTCCTCGGGATGACAGAATACTATTTCAAGTTTATAAGCAACTATGCTGATAAGACCAAAAACATGAGAAACATCTTGAAGAAGGCAACCAAATTCATATGGTCCACTGAATGCAAGAACGAATTCGAAGAAATCAAATTTCAAATTAACCAAGCCCCAGCCTTAGGAATGTTCGATTGTAAAGCTAAAACCATCATATCCGTAGATGCAAGTAAAACCGGACTGGGTGCTGTCCTAGAACAGCAACAAGATAAGGACGTTGTGACGATCGCATTCGCATCGAGAGTACTGAGGGGAGCCGAACTAAACTATTCCACCATTGAGAGAGAAGCTCTGGGTCTGAGGTGGATTCTTCAGCATTTCAGGAACCTAATTTGGGGCTTACCCGTCATACTGAAAACAGACCATAAACCTCTAGTAAATGTCCTTCAGTCCAAAACTCCTCACCTTATATCACCGAGAGTAAGACGTTGGTTCCTCGACATCATGCAATACAACCTCCAACTATGCTATACTCCCGGTCCACAAAACCAAGTAGCAGATTGTCTTTCCAGATTATCGACCAACATCAACACTGAGATTGCATCTCCAGATGAGGACATCATAGCTGTCGTAAACCCTGCCATCTCGAGAGATGAATGGAAAATTAATGCCAATACTGATCCGGAACAGCAAGAAATCAGGGAAGCGATAGCTAATGACTGGGTGGAAACGGGAGAGGCTTTAACAACCTTCATTCCCTTCAAGGAAGAATTATCCATGGACGATGAGCATATCTTCAGAGGCGATCGAGTAATCCCACCCACCCAACTCAGAAAAAAAGTACTCCAACTGGCACACGAAGGTCACCTAGGAAGAAGCTTGACGAAAAACAAGTTGAGAAACAACTATTGGTGGCCAGGAATGTGGAAAGAAGCAGAAGAACTGGTCAAAAATTGCTCCACGTGTGCCATGAGTGACAAGTCCAAGATCTTAAGAAAGACCCCCTTACAGCCTATTGAACCTCCCAAACATGTGTGGTCTAAACTGGCAATCGACATCATGGGTCCATTCGAGAACCTCAAAACAGTCAAAGTATATATCATAGTACTTGTCGATTACACCTCTAAATGGACAGAATGGGGAATAGCTGAGGACAATGTGACCTCAAAGAAAGTCATAGATTTCCTGACAGAGATCTTCAGCAGGGAGGGAGACCCCAAGGAATTGGTTTCGGACAACAGGTCTCAGTTCATATCTATGGAATTTGCTGATTTCCTCAAGAAAAGGTCCATCAGCCACATAACATCTTTGTACCATCCAATTTCCAACGGACTTGTGGAACGCATGAACAGGCTCGTCAAGAGCGTATTCCAACTGGCCACGGCCAACAACCTCCCATGGAGAGAAACTCTCAAAGAAGCTTTGCATGCGTATAGAACTACCCCACACACCACCACGAACATAGAGCCCTTCACCCTCATGCGAGGTAGGGTTGCAACTAACCGATTTAGACGTGGATGTTCTTATACACGGGAGAAGCAAGGGTGAACATGGATCTACTTCAAAAGACAGTAAGAGAAAAACAATCAAAATACAAAAGACAATACGACTCCAGACATGGAGTAAAAGAGATGATGGTTCGTGAAGGAGACTGGGTACGTGTCAAAGAACCGAAGAAAACTCTCAAGGGTGAATCCATCTTCAGACCTCCACAGAGAGTTGTGAGTTGTCATGGAAAGTCTGTCATCCTCGATGATGGAAAGAGATGGTCTGGAGATTATCTCATAAAAGTAACAAAAGACATCCAAGAGACCAGCATATCTAAGGACAACAGTCCTGACAAACCATCACAACAAACCTCACATTCCCCAAGAGAATCCCTCTGCGAACATGTGGACAATGACAGACCTCACTCCATGCATCAAGGAGTCCCCACTGGAAGAATGTCCAGAAGGAACCGCAAAATCATCCAAAACTTCAACAATGACTATATTTATTACTAATGTACCCCAGTTTACCCATTTTCCCTCTGCCTCTCCCACTTGACACCCTTTTTTTCCCTTTCACTTTCCCGCTTTTCCCCCACCTGTTTTTCCTTTTTCTTTTGCCTCACGTGGGGGAGATGTTATGGTAATACATGCACAGGTCTCCTTAGAACCTTGTGCATGTAGATTCCATTTGAGAGTGCCTCGCCAGTTGATGCTTCCACTGCAGCTACCTGGGGGCCTCAAATAAAGCTCTTCTCTTCTCCCATACTTTGTGCCTCTTTATTTCACCCAGTCCTGTGAAAGGTCAGGATATGACCATCAATATGAGAAAACAAGTACTTTTTAATCTATTGTGTCCTTTCCCTTCTGTGTATACATAATAATAATAATAATTTGGGACTTATATAGCGCTACGAACCCTCGGGTATCTGAGCGCTGCTTATTATTACCCACGGTGCGTGGTGCTCATTTATCGACCTCGGAAGGATGAAAGGCTGAGTTTTGGCCCCGCCGGGATTCAAACCTGCGTTAGCAGGCTCTGCACGGATGTCAAAGCGAGCGCTCTACTCGCTGTGCCACTTGACCGGCTTACATATTTTTGTACATGGCATTTTAACCACTGCGCACGACATAAGACTTTACTTCTCTACACTTGGTTTAGTAACCACAATTCCCCTCCATTCCTTACAGGGGACACCTTCCCTTGGCTCCATGAAGACGGCTGTGACCCACTGAAAGGCGAAACGTCCTGGGACCAATTCACTCACCGGTGTTGTTTGGTCCTTATAATAATGTATCTTTGGATTTATTTCACCGACGTCGATCCATTATTTTGGTCACCCTTTAGCCTGGCTATGCTAGACCTATCCAAGGTCATCATTTTAGAGGAATAACAAGTTACGTTAGCTCCTTTTTGTTATAAAACATGCTCAAACTTGCTTTTATACCATGTTGAACCATGAGGAGAACATTACGCATTAGAAGCATTTTTTGTTCTTGTGTGTATCTCTATAATTGTCACTTTGCAGCATATTCATGCATCAATTGGTTTGATTTTGATTCATGTTCGCTATACAGTTTCTATTCATTTATGATTGTCAATTGTGCAGAATGATTGCACCCTTGAATACTGAATTTGTATTTTCATAAAACAAAAGTTGTAGTGGATGAGGGCAGCAACTTATTAAAAGCTGTACCTCCCCTTAGTAAAGGGCAAGCGCATGTGTATTATTATTTTCATGTACCCCTACCCATGGATACGCACAAATATTGCCACCATCGGGTAGGTAATACACAACAGATTCTATTTGCATTAAATAAGTTGCAATTAGCTTAGACTATCACAGCCAGGACAACACCCCTCCTTTTGTATACATTTAACCATAGCCCTTTGTCCTGTGCTGTTGTTGGGTCCTCCCTCCTGTTAATACTGTCCTAGGACACGACTTGTTAGGACATAACGAATATCGTTGTGAAATGATGGGCTACATTTGTAAATTGTATATCACTATCTCAAAGCTGGTATGAATCTTAACACTGCGACTGAAACATGAAACACTGGTGCATACAACTAATAAGACCAGCATAATTAAATACTAGGATGACTTATCAATACATGACATCTAATGAGTCAACAGAATTAGCTACGGGCGGATTTAATTCTGATATATAAATAGAACTTCACAGACCTCATATTATTACTGCTTTAACAAAGGAAGACAACTAATGAGCACAAATGATTACAAATATCTGACTCCAAATCCCAGAAATGTTTGTGACCAGAACGTATAAACGTCACATAAATCATACATAGAGGGGAGAGTAAGAACACGTGGTTTATTAATGTTCACATAGTTTTTTGTGGATAATGTGCCCGAATTATGAGATTACAACTGATTGGAACGATTAGAGCAACAAGATCAAAGTGATCTTCTGGTTCCTCACCTGCTTTAAGCTGTATAACATTTAGTTTACTAGCCGGGACTAATAATGACACAAATTATTGACTCGAAATCCCAGAAGGCTGAGTAAATCAGATGCTAAAACGTCACATGTACCGTACGCAGAAAAGATAAGAATACATTGCTTAGCAACAACGATACACAGAATAGAACAGAATTGCGGCGTTAGCGTTCGCATGAAGAAACTGTATCCTGTTGGAACACTTACAGCAACCTGGTAAGAGAATCAGATGGCTGGTCCTCATATATTAGACTGCGAAGGGAACAGCATCGGATTATACAATAGCAGGACCACCTCCCAAACTTCAGAGGGTGAGTAGAGTATGACATAAGTATGTAGACACTGTAAACGTATTGGTAGAATGTGAATGGATAAAAAAAACACTGGCGCGCATTTGTAACTCTAAATGCGCACACTCTACCAACAGATTGGGAAACTATGTGAACATGTGAATAAGAGAAGACTTCCAAGTGCTGTGAATTTATCCACAGAAACCGTTCTCACCGGCATAACACCTTTATATGTCAGTGAGTATAATAAGTATAATAATCAGATTCCTATTACCTCAACTTAGGAGTCAATAGAGGAATAACTCTAAATCGGTATTCTTGCAATTTTAGGGAACCTGATGTACTACTGTCCACCACCCTAAGAAGCAGTATTAGCACTCTCTGAAAGTGGACATAAAGATATCATCTATGATAACGAACAAATAATTGGTAGGCATTATTTCCATATATTAATGAATCCCATCAAACGTCACTTGCAGTAATGGTTGTAGTAATACACTATTATACATTTCACAGGTGAATCTAAAGATTACAAGATTGTCCCAGTGATTCTATAAGAAAAACAATTGCAGTTGAAGTGCCCATTAATTCATATCAGTATTGGTTATTTTAGTTCTAACTATAGAGAATCTAAATTAATAGATGAATTATTGCAATTTACTTTCTAGAAAAGTGAACTGAACACAAACATTGAAGATAATTCTTGCTCCTGAAGAAGAGAGAATTCTCACGAAATGTGTCGAGCCTTGTCTTTTTCTTTTTACCTTCTTTTCTCCATGCATGTTAATATTACCTAAATAAGCAAATTTGGACTAATGTAATGAATATCATATAAAGCAATGTAATCATTTATATGAACTCATTCATTGGTTAACAATAGTCTGTATAAACAATATATATGCTTAAAATATTAGACATTCGTAAAAAATTGCCAGCTGTGGTAATTGAAAACCCTTCTAAGAATTGGTTCTATTAATTACATTGTTGATATAATTGTAAAATAAGATTCAAAGCTTTTCTACAAAATTGACTGAAATAGTTTTTCAGTAATCATAGGTAGGCATGGGACGGGAGTGTCCATGAAATATGCATACTTTGTTTGTTGTATGAAATTAGTTCCCCTCGTCCACAACGCAAAAAACAGCAGGTGCCTTCTTTTCTTACAATCCCCCTAACTGTTCTACAGAATTGGAAGCATAATCTGCACCCCAATAGAGTGCCGTCTCCGATCCTCCCAGCTCAGCCCCTGTACCCGTGGCAACATCCCTGTTCTCAATATTCACTGCAACTGTTCTGATAACCGAGTTGTCCAATCTAACAAGAACCTGCCCATGTCTCCACCTTTCTTCTTCTACATCCCTTACCTGTCTTCTCACTTCCTACTGCTCTTCATCTCTATGCGGCCATAGCAGCACTACCTCTTCCTACGCCAGCCTTAGCGCTTCCTTCATTTTTTCCCTATTCTTTTGCATCTACCACTCTTCGCAGCCTATCTTCTGTCCTTGCAGGAAGAGGCCTAACCTCTTCCTTCTCTCATTTTGAATCCTTTCTCTGCTCTTCTGACAACCAGCTTCACTCTTCACGCTCCTCCATCCTTAATCTGCTAAACTAGCAGTCAGGGGATTTATACCCTTCCGCTCTACATTTTCAACCTCTCTGTAGCTGAACTATTGAAGGAGTTATCCTTCCACTTTCCAAAAATCCTAGTTCTTAGAAATCAAACCTGATGGAGGCGTTACGTGTGTCTGTCTTGCAACCACTGGAGTAGCTGCTGGTGTAAATGGTGGTACAAACTCAGGGTCTGTGTATCTCTCCTCGGGCGATGAAGGATAGCACCCATATGGGGGTGGTGCAGAAGAAATTCCTGCACCCTCCTTTTTCGGCCCTTCCACCACAATTTCAACATGATGGCCCTTCTTGTTTTTTTCATACATCCTCCATAATTCCAAGATGTTTAACTGCTAAAAGCAATTAACCACCAGATACTCTGGCTCAGGCCCCATTTCTATTACCAGCCCAATAAATGATCAACCCCCTCTACATGACTTCAATACACTGGAACTTGTGTTGTTTGGGCCTTAACTTGGTTTTCTGAAGGAGAGTGTCCTAAGCCATCATGGAGGAATTGGAACGAAGAGCTGATTGGTGTAGCTTCAGTACTTGGAGGTCAGGCAGGCATTCGAAACTTCCTTTCATTGTCCATGTCAAGCAGGAAGGTCCGGTTTATGTGAAGCTCCCAGATTTAAAGCATAAACTCAGGTGGGAAGAGTATAACTAAAGGAAGAGAAACCCCTTTGTGCTAAAACCTGTGAGGGACATCCAGAGATACAGTGGGGTGCAGCATTTCCTTATGTGAATCAAGTGACTGTACTTGAAGAGTAACTGCTACAACGTGTTGAACTGTTATCATAGTGCCTGTTGTACTTACCGTAAAGTTAATTTAGGACATTAGGTTGATTAAAATAAGTTATCTGTGAGGAATCCCCTTTAAAATAGCCAGCATGCTCTCTCACAGACTTCACTTGTGAGGAGAGAGCAGCGTTCTGAAGGAGCAGCATAAAGGCTACAAGTGCAAATGCACCGCTAGGGAGAACAGCGTCTCAGTAAACAGATAACCGAATGTGCACCGCTAGGGAGAACATCGTCTCAGTAAACAGATAACCGAATATGCACCGCTAGGGAGAACATTGTCTCAGTAAACAGATAACCGAATGTGCACCGCTAGGGAGAACATCGTCTCAGTAAACAGATAACCGAATGTGCACCGCTAGGGAGAACAGCGTCTCAGTAAACAGATAACAGAGCGTGCACATCCCAGAGACGGTAGTGACTTTGCTTTGATCACGCTCGCCGAAGGGAGCCATGCATTCTCTTGAGCCTCAGCATTTTCATGAACAAGTGATGTAGTGTTTCTGTCTCTCGGACGAGGACGGCAATATTCTTTGTTACAATCCTGGCTCTGGAGGACATATGGAAAAGTCCCGTTAGGTACAAACCTATGACAGGTAAAGTATGAAATTCTCTTAGATGGTTAAATGTAGGGGTCATCAGATAAAGCTAGTAAGACAAGAATCCTTCTGCAACCTCGCACGTTAATCCTGAATAGTTACTGTAAAGCTAGGCTCCATGGCAATCCAGCAGGAAACATTAATCCCTCCCAGCTGTTTGAGTAGGAACACAGGCATTAGTTACTTGGGTTTGGGGGAGATCATAAGAAGAGTTGAAATAATCTGGGATCCTTGTGTTTTCTTACCCTCTGCAGATTTCGACAAAAGACAGAAATCTGTTATTTTCTCCACTTCCCCTTTCACTCAGGGGTGTTTCAGGTTTTAGCTACAGTTAGATTCAGTTCTTAATCAAACACCTTTGTGGGTCTGAAAGGTTGAGCAGCTCCTGTGGATCAGGATATACAGGACCACACAGTAGGTCAGGCACTTCAGGGCTCCTGTAAATTGGACCTCATTCAAACAAGAAATCATCAAATACTTTTATTTCAGCATCGCCATAAAAAGTGAATACAAACAAGAATCACAATAAATACATACTGGATACAGCACAATAAAAACTCCATTAAAAACATCATCCTATTTGACTCATTTTATTGTGACAAAACGAAAATCAAACTCCAGTGCAAATCCTGCAGGTAATAAAAAAACATTTCATTCAATGGTATGCCAGCACTCATAGCATCTAATTGTTTTATTTTTAAAAAACCTTGCTGTTGAGTAAACCAAGCACGATAGATATAAGTCACAAATTCAAAGATCACCGAGTTCTCAGCTGTGCTCCTGGACAATAACAGTGCTTCTTACAAGTGTCTAATGTTAATTTTCAGCAGGATAAGTTTTAGTAACTGGTTTCTAAGACCCAAGTAATAAGTACACATATAGGGCCTCATTACAACCTGCCAGTCCGGGACCGTGCAAAATCCGTGACGGCGGTAAAAATGTTTCCGTGTCCGCAAGGTTGCGGAAAAACCGTCCGATTACACGCTGTCGGTCGCGCGCACCACACGAACTTGGAAATGTTGTTACCGCCGGCACGGAAAACCCCACGGAAATGGAAAGAATGCAGCCACAAGTGGCGCTAAACCCGTTTCCGCCTCCGCCGCCACGGACACGGAACCGGAAATACCATGATCGCCAAAACAGGAAACAGAGAGGCGGCCATCATATAAAAGCACAATCCATTGCCATCCAGAGCCAGCACAAGCACAATCCTAACTCTGAGAAGCCAAAAGGGACCACCAGCATGTCTGCCAGGATTCCTGCTCAGAGGCAGAGCAAACAGCGCTTCAGTGAGGCGGAGCTAACCGTCTTGGTGGAGCACATTGTGGACAATGCGGAGATGCTGTTCAGCGCCGACCAACGGCGTGCCACACAGAAGCGGAGGAAGGAGGTGTGGGCTGAAGCTGCACGCAAGTGCACCGCTGTGGGTGTGGCAGTGAGGGGCGTGAAGGACTGCCACAAGCGGCGGGACGACCTGAGGCTGAGGGTACGCAACCTCATTTCCATGCACCGCCAACGCAGCAGTGGGACAGGCGGAGGACCCCCTTCCCCACTGAGGCTGCAAGCATGGGAGGGGCGTTGCAGCAGCGTCCTCCAACTAGAGGGAATCCATGGGATCGGGGAGGCTGAGACAGGAGTGAGCCCACCTGCAGATGCTGGTAAGTGCCCAAACAGGATTGCCACATGTAAATATGCAGTTGTGAGTACTGGGCCAAAGGACCCATTAACAACCCCCCCTCCCAGGCAGTGCATGTGTGGGCCAAAGGACCCATTAACAACCCACCCCCCCAGGCAGTGCATGTGTGGGCCAAAGGACCCATCATGATCCGTATGGCAACCAATATCACAGAATGCATACACCAGCAATCAGATGCATGTGACTAACACTATTCAATGTACAATCTTAATGACGCATGTGATGCACCCATCTGCCACCACAACAACACTAATTGCATTCCCTTTGTGTCCCCACAGCCGTTTCAAGTGACAGTGATACTGCACAACAGGCCAGCCAATCTGCACCGGCAAGTACACAAGCCACCGCCACCACACAGGAGGATGCTGCCGGCAGTTCTGCACCTCTGGCTACATTACCAGCCACTAAAGATGTGCGGCCCACCACCACCACCGACATCCCCACCGTCTCCACACTGGCTGAGTCTAGACAGGTGCCACGGCAACCTATCATGGCCACCCAACACAACACCGAAGGCAGCAGCACTGAAGATGGGGCGGCCTGCAGTGATAACAGTGCCCCGCAAGAGCACTCGGAAACGGGGCCACAGGGGGAGATGCCCACATTGGAAGACCTGGGCTCCTTCCATGAGCTGGGGTTCAGCCCCACATCACTGGGGAGTCCCATGAGGTCGCCCACCCCATCCATGGCCGAACTGAATGCCCGCATGCAGCGGATGGAGGACCAGCAGGCTACCCTCACCCAGCTGGTGGAGAGGCAGCTAGAGGAATCCAGGCTGCAGAGGGAGAGCTACAGCGCCTCAGTGCGTCGCCTGTCGAGGTCCATCGGACGCTTTGCGAGCACTATAGTAACCCTTGCACGCCATGTGCGGGAGGGCAACGACCACACTTCCAGGCTTGTAGAGGCCATGTTGGTTGGCCAACAGGCAAATCTGGCACGGATGCCCTCAATCCCAGATTCTGCCCAATCAAACGCAACCACCCCATCCAGCTCCACTACTGCCAGTCCAAGGAGGTGCTCGAGTAGGCTAACGGGTCCCTCGGGCAAGGTTGCACAGAAGCGCACACGGAAGTGATGGCATGTGTGTGGGGCAGTTTAGGACACATGTGGACTACAAGGTTGTGAGAGGGGTGGGCACGTTTGGGTGGTGGGGTAGGTAGTTTTGGGGGTTTGAACAATGGGCTCTGGGTGGGGGTGGGCACGTTTGGGTGGTGGGGTAGGTAGTTTTGGGGGTTTGAACAATGGGGTCTGGGTGGGGGTGGGCACGTTTGGGTGGTGGGGTAGGTAGTTTTGGGGGTTTGAACAATGGGGTCTGGGTGGGGGTGGGCCCGGGTGTACAGCTTCCCTAACCAATGCACCTCCTTCCCTGTTGTTATTACATAAATACATCACCATTTCGAATCAAGACATACATGTGTGGACATTGACCATTTATTTTGCAGTGCAACTATTAATTCATTGTCGTCACCATGTTCGTGCATTTCTGTGAATGTTCTGTGACTCAAAAGTAAATGCGAATCAGGGCATCCCGTGCTCTCTGGCCATGATGCGGACCCCCAGGGGGAGGCGGTGCCATCCCATCCCCATCTCCATCCCCATCCCCATCCCCATCTCCATCTTCCTCATCTGCGTCTGGTGGCATTGGGATGTTCCTGCGCAGGCATATATTGTGCAGCATGGCACATACGAGCGTGATTTTACCCGTCTTCACTGGGCTGTACAGCAGTGATCAGCCAGATCTGCTCAGACAGCGGAAACAGGCCTTCAGCAGTCCAAATGTCCTCTCAATCATTCCACGTGTGCGGATATGTGCCCTATTGTATGCCTCTTCATGCCTGTTCCTTGGTCTCCGTACAGGTGTCATCATCCATGGCGTGAGTGCATATCCCGCATCACCTACATGGGATGTAGAAGGGGGAACATGTCAGTGTTTGTGGCATCATGTCCTCATCTGCTGCTGTGCATTCTTGTATCATCATTCATTCATGCATATGTACCATGCAGTGTATGGAGGTATGTTTTGGGCATCACAAAGTATGTCGCTGACTGGATATGGGCCTACACATTAACCTGCATGTTTACTGTGCCCTGCGGGTGACATTTGATTGTGTGCATGTCACGGTGCAGTGCTGTCCACACATGGCAGAGTGACTCCACTGTACGGAAGTAGTAAATACACGTCGTCTCATTTACACGCCTCTCGTGCCTTTTGAGGCAGTTTCAATTGAGGGTGGGTGTCTGCAGTGGCACAGGGTTCATGGGACAGTGACGGGATAGGCTGTGCCAGCGTGTGCACGGGCACATTGTGGTGCCCTGTCATGTCTTCCTTCATGATGTTTGGCATCCGCTGTGTATTTGGTAGATGGAAGGGGGGTGATGCATGTGCGGTCACAGCGGCACACTCACAATGCTCATTGGCCTGGACACACACACACCACTTCGACAGGGTTGTAGCATCGTCAGCTGTTCTCACCCAATAGCCATGTGCTTTGTCCGGCATAGCGTTCCATGTACCGTGGCAACGTGGAATTCCGCAGTACCATTGAGTCATGTGATGAGCCTGGGAAACGTGCGCAGCAGTGTGTAATCAGTTGCATGGCATCACAAACCATCTGGACATTCAAAGAGTGATACTGTTTCCTATTGCGGAACACCGCCTCAATTGCACGTGGTACTGTCAGCTCAACGTGGGTGCAGTCAACTGCGCCTATGCAATTTGGCATGCCTGCTATGGCATGGAAGGCCAACTTGGTGGCAATGACCTCGGGGAGGGTGCAGGGTAGGGCTATGTGTTCTGACACATGGCGCAACAGGGCATCCAGTACCTGTACCAGGATTTTGGAGAAACAGGGTTGTGATATGCCGTGCAGCTCACCAACCGTGTGTTGATAGGTGCCAGTGCCAAGGAAATGCAGTACTGAGACAACCTTCAAGAGGGGGGGGATGGCGGTGGGGGTGTCAATTAGGCTGCTGATGCTGTCCTCAATCATGGCGGTGATGGGCAGGATTGTTGCGTGGTCCAGCCGGTATAGTGTGTGGATCTGTCCTGGGGTGAGGTTCCAGGGTGAGGCCCTGATGCGTGGTATTGCTGGCTGGCGGCGGGGTCAGGCTGGCTGGGCAATGGGGTTTGCCATAGCTGCAGGGTTGGCTGGTTGCCGCCTGCGCCTCCTCCTCTGCGCCATTACTGCCACCATGTGCAGTGCTGCCTGATGGTTGAGTAGGCCCAGTCCCAGTGCCACTAGACCTGCTGCCTGCATGGTTCTGTGTTGTGTTGGGCTGGGTGTGGCCCTTTTGTAGGCTCCCAGTGGCCTGCTAGGTCCAGCTGGGCTGATTTGGTGCACCTGTGCCCTGATTCAGTTCAGCAGGCAGTGTATAATGCCATGTTCGCGGTGGCGGCGGTTCCGCCACCGTGATCACAGTATTTACGCCATTTTTTTGCCGGTATTTCCGTGTCCGCGCTAGTTGTGATGCTCACGGTGTTTCGTGTTGACGGTAACGGAGGGGTTTCCGTGCAGACGGACTTAACGGGACCCCTATTTCCGCTGTGGCGGTTTAGGGTGGTGCTATTACCGGGTCCGCGGGTCATGATTGGGCGGACATGGAAACGGTGCCGGTATGGTTTTACCGGCAGTGTTAATTCCAGACCGGAGTACTTGTAATGAGGCCCACAGAATGGACAGCGTCTTCGATGCCAGAAGGTAACTATTTAATAGCAACATTCCCAATACAATCTCATCATTGACATAGTAATGCATATTTTCCACATATACGTTACAGAAAGTCATAATTCTATTAAAGACGCAGAGGTGAATTGATTATGCTTCTCTTCCTTTACTCAAACTCGAGCAGCATGCAATATAACATTTCAAACTCATAAAAGAATAAAACATCCAAAAAACTACATTTCCCAATAAAGTCTTGTGTGTAGTTCATTCTTTTGATGTCCATGAAAAAACAAAACCACGTGACTCCTTCCACCAATCATAACATATACTGTCCTTTATCCTCCTTTACACTCTCGTGTCCTTCCTCTTTCTTTGTCTGTGTCCAACTTTAATTTCAACATTGCATCCCAACAGGTAAACGCTGTAAACCTCGACCTTCTATTCCTCATGTTTCCATTAACAATTGACCTCATGATCCATTCGATTTATTCTCCACCGTAGAACCTGAAACACAAATCATATTTCAGACTACTGTCCCAAGGGTGGGTAATCAACATGAAAAACTTGTCCATATATCTTTTGACACAAATACCATCTTTTACATTATTATCATCACAGAATGCAAAACATTGACATTTATAGCATCGATTATAGGGTGGGATAATCCTTCGCCTCTGTGTTTTTAATAGAATTATTACTTTCTGTAACGTATGTGTGGAAAATCTGAATTCTATGTCAAGACACGGAAGCTCGTATTATGCTTGTTTAAAGCTTACTTGCCACCAACATAGCTACTTTTTCCACTGGCTTAAAATAAAAGGTTTTAAACGTTGATTCTTTCGACCAGTCTGCTGCCTTCATGATGTCCTCTAGTCTGGCCTCTGCTAGGAAAGCCTGAGAGGCCATTGCTCCTCTCACTGAGTTAGACCCATAGGAATCTGTATCTACTCCAGCCTGTGTCATCACCCATCTAATCCATCTTGCAAGCGTGGCTGTCGCTACTGCCCAAAACGTTTCCTTATGGCTATGAATACCTGATTCACCCGGTGGGGTCTCCTTCCCTTAGTCATGGACACATATGCTGTAATACATCTCACTGGACATAATTTTGGTTGTTCTGGGAAAGCTTGATATGATATTGATCTCAACCACGTTTTGGTCCTCTTCACTATATCAAAGGTTAATCCTTGAGGAGATAGTCACTTTCTATTGATCTCTAAAGCCTTGACGTCTGATACCCTCTTGTATGACAGTAAACATAATAGCATAGCTATCTTGGCTGATAATGCCTTCCTAGTTAGTTTGTCATTGTCTGCCCATGATAGGAACATTCTCAAGACTTTGTCTACGTCCCATACCTTTTCATATTTATGCCTTGGAGGTCTAATTATTCAAACCCCTTTCAACAGTTTGCAAACTAAAGGGTGTTCTCCCATGGTTATCCCTTCAATTTTCAGGTGTCCTGCAGAAATAGCTGAGCGGGCTGTATTAATCGTCCTATACTCTTTGCCCTGGGCTGCTAACTGTGCCAGATAATTAACTACATGAACTACATCTGTTCTAGTGGGATGTATATCCCTTTCCACACACCAACTGTGCCAACCTGACCAGGCTGTTCTATATGCCTTCTTGGTCCCTGGTGCCCAAGTTTCATCAATAATCTGTCCAGCTTCTTCCGATAATCCTGGCCTAGTCCAGGCTCCCCTGAAATTGCCCATGCAATGTGGCTGTGGCTGCCTGTCCTCACTAGTGGGTGACCTTCTCCTGTGGAGTCCCTCACTATGAGGTCTAATCTCGGTAATGCTATCGGATCGTTGTAGGTCATCTGGAGCAGGTCCGGGAATCATGCTTGACTACTCCAATCCGGCGTAATCAGTACCATGGATACTCGCTATCTCCTCACCTGTGCTAGAGTCCGCGCGATCATCACAAACGTAGGGAAAGCGCATTCTTTGCTTGGACCCCACTGTTGCAGAAAAGTGTCTATCGCTTCCGCCTCCCGGTCCGGCCTCCAGCTGAAAAACCGAGCAAGTTGCTTGTTCAACCTCGATGCAAAGTAGTCTGTCCTGCATGGACCCCATCTCTCCATCAGTGCCTGGAACACACTCTCGCCAGCTTCCAAACACTGGCAACCCTGAGGAATCTGGAGTTCCAGTCTGCTACCTCGTTCTGATGGCCTGGCAGGTATTCTGCCGTCACTGATATCCCTCTTTGTAGGCACAGATGCCAAAATTATTTTGCTAGCACCGCTAAAATCCTTGATCTCGTGCCTCCCAGTCTGTTTATATAACTAATTGCTGACATGTTGTCCATCTTGAGGAGTATGCAACATCGTGCCAACTCCTGTGTCCAGCATTTCACTGTAAAGGATCCTGCTAGAAGTTCTAGGCAATTTATGTGGAGATTGAATTCTTCTCCTGACCAACTGCCCCCTGTGGACAGATCTCTGCATCTGGCTCTCCATCCCTACCTGCTCTCACAGGAATATTGTCTCTGACGTTAATCTGTTCCGTATCTCTTTCTTTATATCGTTCACCTTGCTCACAGGGAGGTTTAACATTCAATGCAATGGAGGTCATTACAACCTTGGTGCTAAGTGCACCAACTTTACCACCATGGTGTAAACTACGTTTACACCATGGTGGATGGCGGATTTACCGCCCCATTCCAAGGTGAGTGGGGCGGTAAATCCCCATTTCCCATTTTCCCTTCCCCATTCCCATTTTTGCCCCATAGGGCATAATGGGAGTGGGGAAGGCGCTAATTACGCCGCCGTAAATTACGGCAGCGTAATTAGCACCATGGCGGGTTAGCGCCATGGACTTTAACGCCTGCCAAAAGCAGGCGTTAAAGTGGGAATCCGGCGTTAAGGGTTAACGCCGTCGTTAACCCTTAACGCCGGGGTTGTAATGACCTCCATTGTGTCTTTTATTTATTTACATTTATAAAGCGCTCACACAGCCCGCAGGCATCGAGGCGCTGTTACAGGAATTGTTAGTTTTTCTTAGTTGTGCAATTGTGTTTTTTTTTTTCTTTGTCTTAGTTACGTATTTATAACGCGCTTAAACACTCAGAGGTTTTTAAGCGCGGACCCGGGGATCGAACCTGTTGTTGCTTTGTGTCGTCTTGCTTCCAAGACGCGCACGCTGCCGCTGTGCTATCCTCCTCAGTCTAATCTGAAGCCCAGAAATTCCATGTTCTGGTCTGCCTGCAGGCTTGATTTCTCCCAGTTTATTAGGAAGCCCAGTTGCTGCAACAGATGTATAATAAGTTCTATCTGTTCCTTGATCAGCGTTTTGTCCAGGCACATTATACAAATGTCGTCCAGATAAAAGATTAGTCTGATCCCTCTTTCTCTGAGGAAAGTCACTACCGGTTTCATCACCTTTGTAAAGCACCCAGGGCCGATGCTAGACCCAGTGGTAGGCAGGTGAATTCCCAAACTTGCCCTGCCAGCAAAACCTCAGAAATCTCTGTTGTTCCGCTGCCATAGGTATGGTCAGATAAGTGTCTTTGAGACCTATTCTCGCTAGCCAATCCTCTTGTTGCAGAATGTCTCTCAGTAAGTGTATGCCCTCCATTTTGAAATGTCTGTAGACTACCAACGTATTTAGTTCTCTTAAGTTTATTATTGGCCCTGTCTTGTGATGGCCTCTTACTATAAGCATGTTGCTTATGAAGTTGTCTTCTCTATTTATAACCCGTTTTATAGCATCTTTCTGTGCTAGTTCTTTTATTTCTGTATCTAGTAACTATTTGTCTGCTGTGCTGAGCATTAATGTCCTTGGCCATCTCTCTTGTATTGGTAAACTTGGCCAATCTATGTGGAAGCCCTGTACGGTGCCTAACACCCAAGCATCTGAAGAGATCACTCTCCATTTCTCTACACATTTCACTACTCTCCCCACTCCTGCAGGAATATTCGTTTGTGTTTTCTGCTTCTGTGCATTCATTCTCACCTGTGTTAGGCTGATGTTGGTTACTAGGGTGTCTCCACCCTCGTCCTCTTCCTCTTGACGGGAAGAATGGGTTTGGTTTCCCTTCGTCCTGTTTCCAATGGTATCTGTCACTTTGGAACCTGTTACTCGTGAAGCGGCTGGCGGAGCACCCCCTGCCTCTTCCAGCCCTGTCAAAAACCTGTCTGCCAAATACTCTCTTCAGAGAGGCTTGTGCTTTGCCTATCGCCCCATAAGAGTAGGCAAATTTAGTTAGTTCTTTTATAAAGGCATCTCCAAAGACCTTCCCTTTCGCTGAAGCTGCTGCCTCAGATGTGGCCAACTCACTCATTTTAGGATCGATCTTGACCAGAATTGATCTTCTCCTTTCCGCCATAATCGCACTGTTGGCATTACCCAGTACCCATATAGCCCTCTGGGCCCAACCCGATAGAATAGTCGGGTCAATGGACTTATTTTTTTCCCTTTCTCCTCTTCTACCATTTCCATTATTTTCCTAAATGGTCCAACCAAATCCAACATTTTATCCTGGCATGAGCGCCAGGATCTATCTCAGGGGTGCACAACTGATTTTGACAGAGGGCCGAAAGTACCTTACATGATGGCTATAGTGGGCCAAAAAGTAAATGTGGGTGGGGGGTTAGGCGCGGCGGGGTGTTTCAGGAGGCTTTTTCAACCCCCCATTTTTATTAAACACATGGAAAAAGAATATGTTTTTGAGGTGTAACCATTTTTATTTGTATTTCAAACTTACATTTTGTACTACACATTTTCCATTGTTATCATTTATTTCTATTTAGTTATTGTATATCGTCTATTGAATTCAATTATATATATTTTATTGACCCTTGATTGGACATTCCGTTATTTTGGACTGCTATACTTTGCTGTTTGGGTTGCCCAAGAGGAGTATGGCCTTCGTTGAGTCAGGTTTTCACAAAAAGCAAAGGATGTACATCTCCTAACTGTGACTGTTTTAGCTTTATTATTGGGTTCACTCTTGGGGTGCGACACTATGCCCCATGGCCCCCACCCCCAACCAAACACTATGCCCCACGGCCCCCACCCCTCAACCAAACACTATCCACCATGGCCCCCGCCCCCAACCAAACACTATGCCCCATGGCCCCTACCCCTCAACCAAACACTATGCCCCATGGCCCCCACCCCAAACCAAACACTATGCCCCATGGCCCCCACCCCTCAACCAAGCACTATGCCCCATGGCTAGCAGCCTTCAACCAAACACTATGCCCCATGGCCCCACTCCCCAACCAAACACTATGCCCCATGGCCCCTACCCCCTAACCAACCACTATGCCACATGGCCCCGACCCATCAACCAAGCAATATGCCCTATGACACCCATCCCTCAACCAAACACTATGCCCCATGGCTCCCACCCCTCAACAAAACACTATGCCCCATGACACCCACCCCTCAACCAAACAATGCCCCATGGCTCCCGCACCCTCAACCAAACAGTATGCTCTATGGCCCCTACTCCACAACCAAACACTATGCCACATGGCCCCTACCCCAACCAAACACTATGTCCCATGGCCCCCACCCCCCAACCAAACACTATCCCCCATGGCCCCCACCCCTCAACCAAACACTATGCCCCATGGCCCCCACTATGCCCCATGGCCCCTACCTCCAACCAAACACTATGCCCCATGGCCCCCACCCCCAACCAAACACTATGCCGCATGGCCCCTACCCCCAACCAAACACTATGCCCCATGGCCCCACCCCTCAACCAAGCACTATGCCCCATGACACCCACTCCTCAATGAAACACTATGCCCCATGGCTCCACCCCCAACCAAACACTATGCCCCATGGCCGCTACCCCCAACCAAACACTATGCCCCATGGTCCCCACCCCTCAACCATGCACTATGCCCCATGACACCCACCCCTCAACCATGCACTATGCCCCATGCCACCCACCCCTCCACCATGCACTATGCCCCATGGCCCCCACTCCCCAACCAAACACTATGCTCCATGGCCCCTAGCCCAACCAAACACTATGTCCCATGGCCTCCACCCCCAACCAAACACTATGCCCCATGGACCCCACTCCTCAAGCAAGCAATATGCCCCATGACACCCACTCCTCAACCAAACACTATGCCCCATGGCTCCCACCCCTCAACCAAACACTATGCCCCATGGCCCCCACCCCCAAAAAAACACTATGCCCCATGGTCCCCACCGCTCAACCAAGCACTATGCCCCATGACACCCACCCCTCAACCAAACACTATGCCCCATGGCCCCCACCCCCCAACCAAACACTATGCCCCATGGTCCCTACCCCAAACCAAACCCTATACCCCATGGCCCCCACCCCTCAACCAAGCACTATTCCCCATGGTTTCAACCCCTCAACCAAACACTATGCCCCATGGCTGCCACCCCCAACCAAACACTATGCCCCATGGCCCCCACTCCCCAACCAAACAGTATGCCACATGGCCCCTACCCCCAAAAAACACTATGCCCCATGGCCCCTAACCCCCAACCAAACACAATACCCAATGGCCCCCACCACCCAACCAAACACTATGCCCCATGGCCCCTACCCCCAAACAATCACTATGCCCCATGGCCCCCACCCCTCAACCAAGCACTATGCCCCATGGCTCCCACCCCTCAACCAAACACTATGCCCCATGGCCCCCACCCCTCAAACACTATGCCCCATGTCCCCTAGGGCCAACCAAACACTATGCCCCATGGCCCCCACCCCCCAACCAAACACTATGCCCCATGGCCCCACTCCTCAACCAAACACTATCCCCCATGGCCCCCACTCCCCAACCAAACACTATGCCCCATGGCCCCTACCCCTCAACCAAACACTATGCCCCATGGCCCCAACTCCCCAACCAAACACTATGCCCCATGGACCCTACCCCCAACCAAACACTATGCCCCATAGCCCCCACCCCCAACCAAACACTATGCTGCATGGCCCCTACCCCCAACCAAACACTATGCCCCATGGCCCCACCCCTCAACCAAGCACTATGCCCCATGACACCCACTCCTCAACGAAACACTATGCCCCATGGCTCCCACCCCTCAACCAAACACTGTGCCCCATGTCCCCTACCCCCGACCAAATACTATGCCCCATGGCTCCCACCCCTCAACCAAACACTATGGCCCCCACTCCCCAACCAAACACTATGCCCCATGGCCCCTACCCCAACCAAACACTATGTCCCATGGCCCCCACCCCCAACCAAACACTATTCCCCATGGCCCCCACCCCTCAACCAAGCACTATGCCCCATGACACCCACCCCTCAACCAGACATAATTCCCCATGGCCCCTACCACCCAACCAAAACTACACCCCATGGCCCCACCCCCAACCAAACACTATGCCCCATGGTCACTACCCCAAACCAAACACTATACCCCATGGCCCCCACCCCTCAACCAAGCACTATGCCCCATGGCTCCCACCCCTCAACCAAACACTATGCCCCATGGCTCCCACCCTTGAACCAAACACTATGCCCCATGACTCCCACCCCTCAACCAAACCCTATGCCCCATGGCCCCCACCAAACACTATGCCCCATGGGCCCTACCCCCAACCAAACACTATGCCCCATGGCCCCTACCCCCCACCAAACACTATGCCCCATGGCCCCCACCACCCAACCAAACACTATGACCGATGGCCCCTACCCCCAAACAAACACTATGCCCCATGGCCCCACCCCTCAACCAAGCACTATGCCTCATGACACCCACCCCTCAACCAAACACTATGCCCCATGGCTCCCACCCCTCAACCAAACCCTATGCCCCACACTCCCCAACCAAACACTATCCCCCATGGCCCCTACCCCAACCAAACACTATACCCCATGGCCCCCACCCCCAAACAAACACTATACCCCATGGCCCCCACCGCTCAACCAAACACTATCCCCCATGGCCCCCACTCCCCAACCAAACGCTATGCCCCATGGCCCCTACACCCCAACCAAACACTATGCCCCATGGCCCCAACCCCTCAACCAAACACTATGCCCCATGGCCCCCACCCCCAAGCAAACACTATTCCCCATGGCCCAACCCCTCACCCAAGCACTATACCCCATGACACCCACCCCTCAACCAAACACTATGCCCCATGGCCCCACTCCTCAACCAAACACTATCCCCCATGGCCCCCACTCCCCAACCAAACACTATGCCCCATGGCCCCTAGGGCCAACCAAACACTATGCCCCATGGCCCCCACCCCTCAACCAAACACTATGCCCCATGGAACCTACACCCCAACCAAACACTATGGCCCATGGCCCCCACCCCCAACCAAACACTATGCCCCATGGCCCCCACCCCTCAACAAAACACTATCCCCCATGGCCCCCACCCCCAAACAAACACTATCCCCCATAGCGCCCATCCCTCAACCAAGCACTATGCTCCATGACACCCATCCCCTCAACCAAACACTATGCCCCATGGCCCCCACTACCCAACCAAACACTATGCCCCATGGCCCCCACCCCCAACCAAACACTATGCCCCATAGCCCCTACCCCAACCAAACATTATGCCCCATAGCCCCCACCCCTGAACCAAACACTATGCCCCATGGCCCCCACCCTCCTGAAGAAGAGAGAATTCTCACGAAATGTGTCGAGCCTTGTCTTTTTCTTTTTACCTTCTTTTCTCCATGCATGTTAATATTACCTAAATAAGCAAATTTGGACTAATGTAATGAATATCATATAAAGCAATGTAATCATTTATATGAACTCATTCATTGGTTAACAATAGTCTGTATAAACAATATATGCTTAAAATATTAGACATTCGTAAAAAATTGCCAGCTGTGGTAATTGAAAACCCTTCTAAGAATTGGTTCTATTAATTACATTGTTGATATAATTGTAAAATAAGATTCAAAGCTTTTCTACAAAATTGACTGAAATAGTTTTTCAGTAATCATAGGTAGGCATGGGACGGGAGTGTCCATGAAATATGCATACTTTGTTGTATGAAATTAGTTCCCCTCGTCCACAACGCAAAAAACAGCAGGTGCCTTCTTTTCTTACAATCCCCCTAACTGTTCTACAGAATTGGAAGCATAATCTGCACCCCAATAGGGTGCCGTCTCCGATCCTCCCTGCTCAGCCCCTGTACCCGTGGCAACATCCCTGTTCTCAATATCCACTGCAACTGTTCTGATAACCGAGTTGTCCAATCTAACAAGAACCTGCCCATGTCTCCACCTTTCTTCTTCTACATCCCTTACCTGTCTTCTCACTTCCTACTGCTCTTCATCTCTATGCGGCCATAGCAGCACTACCTCTTCCTACGCCAGCCTTAGCGCTTCCTTCATTTTTTCCCTATTCTTTTGCATCTACCACTCTTCGCAGCCTATCTTCTGTCCTTGCAGGAAGAGGCCTAACCTCTTCCTTCTCTCATTTTGAATCCTTTCTCTGCTCTTCTGTCAACCAACTTCACTCTTCACGCTCCTCCATCCTTAATCTGCTAAACTAGCAGTCAGGGGAGTTATACCCTTCCGCTCTACATTTTCAACCTCTCTGTAGCTGAACTATTGAAGGAGTTATCCTTCCACTTTCCAAAAATCCTAGTTCTTAGAAATCAAACCTGATGGAGGCGTTACCTGTGTCTGTCTTGCAACCACTGGAGTAGCTGCTGGGGTAAATGGTGGTACAAACTCAGGGTCTGTGTATCTCTCTGCGGGCGATGAAGGATAGCACCCATATGGGGGTGGTGCAGAAGAAATTCCTGCACCCTCCTTTTTCGGCCCTTCCCCCACAATTTCAACATGATGGCCCTTCTTGTTTTTTTCATACATCCTCCATAATTCCAAGATGTTTAACTGCTAAAAGCAATTAACCACCAGATACTCTGGCTCAGGCCCCATTTCTATTACCAGCCCAACAAATGATCAACCCCCTCTACATGACTTCAATACACTGGAACTTGGGCATTAACTTGGTTTTCTGAAGGAGAGTGTCCTAAGCCATCATGGAGGAATTGGAACGAAGAGCTGATTGGTGTAGCTTCAGTACTTGGAGGTCAGGCAGGCATTCGAAACTTCCTTTCATTGTCCATGTCAAGCAGGAAGGTCCGGTTTATGTGAAGCTCCCAGATTTAAAGCATAAACTCAGGTGGGAAGAGTATAACTAAAGGAAGAGAAACCCCTTTGTGCTAAAACCTGTGAGGGATATCCAGAGATACAGTGGGGTGCAGCATTTCCTTATGTGAATCAAGTGACTGTACTTGAAGAGTAACTGCTACAACGTGTTGAACTGTTATCATAGTGCCTGTTGTACTTACCGTAAAGTTAATTTAGGACATTAGGTTGATTAAAATAATTTATCTGTGAGGAATCCCCTTTAAAATAGCCAGCATGCTCTCTCACAGACTTCACTTGTGAGGAGAGAGCAGCGTTCTGAAGGAGCAGCATAAAGGCTACAAGTGCAAATGCACCGCTAGGGAGAACAGCGTCTCAGTAAACAGATAACCGAATGTGCACCGCTAGGGAGAACATTGTCTCAGTAAACAGATAACCGAATGTGCACCGCTAGGGAGAACATCGTCTCAGTAAACAGATAACCAAATGTGCACCGCTAGGGAGAACAGCGTCTCAGTAAACAGATAACAGAGCGTGCACATCCCAGAGACGGTAGTGACTTTGCTTTGATCACGCTCGCCGAAGGGAGCCATGCATTCTCTTGAGCCTCAGCATTTTCATGAACAAGTGATGTAGTGTTTCTGACTCTCGGACGAGGACGGCAATATTCTTTGTTACAATCCTGGCTCTGGAGGACATATGGAAAAGTCCCGTTAGGTACAAACCTATGACAGGTAAAGTATGAAATTCTCTTAGATGGTTAAATGTAGGAGTCATCAGATAAAGCTAGTAAGACAAGAATCCTTCTGCAACCTCGCACGTTAATCCTGAATAGTTACTGTAAAGCAAGGCTCCATGGCAATCCAGCAGGAAACATTAATCCCTCCCAGCTCTTTGAGTAGGAACACAGGCATTAGTTACTTGGGTTTGGTAGAGATCATAAGAAGAGTTGAAATAATCTGGGATCCTTGTGTTTTCTTACCCTCTGCAGATTTCGACAAAAGACAGAAATCTGTTATTTTCTCCACTTCCCCTTTCACTCAGGGGTGTTTCAGGTTTTAGCTACAGTTAGATTCAGTTCTTAATCAAACACCTTTGTGGGTCTGAAAGGTTGAGCAGCTCCTGTGGATCAGGATATACAGGACCACACAGTAGGTCAGGCACTTCAGGGCTCCTGTAAATTGGACCTCATTCAAACAAGAAATCATCAAATACTTTTATTTCAGCATTGCCATAAAAAGTGAATACAAACAAGAATCACAATAAATACATACTGGATACAGCACAATAAAAACTCAATTAAAAACATCATCCTATTTGGCTCATTTTATTGTGACAAAACGAAAATCAAACTCCAGTGCAAATCCTGCAGGTAATAAAAAAAACATTTCATTCAATGGTATGCCAGCACTCATAGCATCTAATTGTTTTATTTTTAAAAACCCTTGCTGTTGAGTAAACCAAGCACGATAGATATAAGTCACAAATTCAAAGATCACCGAGTTCTCAGCTGTGCTCCTGGACAATAACAGTGCTTCTTACAAGTGTCTAATGTTAATTTTCAGCAGGATAAGTTTTAGTAACTGGTTTCTAAGACCCAAGTAATAAGTACACATTTAGGGCCTCATTACAACCTGCCAGTCCGGGACCGTGCAAAATCCGTGACGGCGGTAAAAATGTTTCCGTGTCCGCAAGGTTGCGGAAAAACCGTCCGATTACACGCTGTCGGTCGCGCGCACCACACGGACTCGGAAACGTTGTTACCGCCGTCACGGAAAACCCCACGGAAATGGAAAGAATGCAGCCACAAGTGGCGCTAAACCCGTTTCCGCCTCCGCCGCCACGGACACGGAACCGGAAATACCATGATCGCCAAAACAGGAAACAGAGAGGCGGCCATCATATAAAAGCACAATCCATTGCCATCCAGAGCCAGCACAAGCACAATCCTAACTCTGAGAAGCCAAAAGGGACCACCAGCATGTCTGCCAGGATTCCTGCTCAGAGGCAGAGCAAACAGCGCTTCAGCGAGGCGGAGCTAACCGTCTTGGTGGAGCACATTGTGGACAATGCGGAGATGCTGTTCAGCGCCGACCAACGGCGTGCCACACAGAAGCGGAGGAAGGAGGTGTGGGCTGAAGCTGCACGCAAGTGCACCGCTGTGGGCGTGGCAGTGAGGAGCGTGAAGGACTGCCACAAGCGGCGGGACGACCTGAGGCTGAGGGTACGCAACCTCATTTCCACGCACCGCCAACGCAGCAGTGGGACAGGCGGAGGACCCCCTTCCCCACTGAGGCTGCAAGCATGGGAGGGGCGTTGCAGCAGCGTCCTCCAACTAGAGGGAATCCATGGGATCGGGGAGGCTGAGACAGGAGTGAGCCCACCTGCAGATGCCGGTAAGTGCCCAAACAGGATTGCCACATGTAAATATGCAGTTGTGAGTACTGGGCCAAAGGACCCATTAACAACCCCCCCTCCCAGGCAGTGCATGTGTGAGCCAAAGGACCCATTAACAACCCACCCCCCCAGGCAGTGCATGTGTGGGCCAAAGGACCCATCATGATCCGTATGGCAACCAATATCACAGAATGCATACACCAGCAATCAGATGCATGTGACTAACACTATTCAATGTACAATCTTAATGACGCATGTGATGCACCCATCTGCCACCACAACAACACTAATTGCATGCCCTTTGTGTCCCCACAGCCGTTTCAAGTGACAGTGATACTGCACAACAGGCCAGCCAATCTGCACCGGCAAGTACACAAGCCACCGCCACCACACAGGAGGATGCTGCCGGCAGTTCTGCACCTCTGGCCACATTGCCAGCGACTACAGATGTGCGGCCCACCACCACCACCGACATCCCCACCGTCTCCACACTGGCTGAGTCTAGACAGGTGCCACGGCAACCTATCATGGCCACCCAACACAACACCGAAGGCAGCAGCACTGCAGATGGGGCGGCCTGCAGTGATAACAGTGCCCCGCAAGAGCACTCGGAAACGGGGCCACAGGGGGAGATGCCCACATTGGAAGACCTGGGCTCCTTCCATGAGCTGGGGTTCAGCCCCACATCACTGGGGAGTCCCATGAGGTCGCCCACCCCATCCATGGCCGAACTGAATGCCCTCATGCAGCGGATGGAGGACCAGCAGGCTACCCTCACCCAGCTGGTGGAGAGGCAGCTAGAGGAATCCAGGCTGCAGAGGGAGAGCTACAGCGCCTCAGTGCGTCGCCTGTCGAGGTCCATCGGACGCTTTGCGAGCACTATAGTAACCCTTGCATGCCATGTGCGGGAGGGCAACGACCACACTTCCAGGCTTGTAGAGGCCATGTTGGTTGGCCAACAGGCAAATCTGGCACGGATGCCCTCAATCCCAGATTCTGCCCAATCAAACGCAACCACCCCATCCAGCTCCACTACTGCCAGTCCAAGGAGGTGCTCGAGTAGGCTAACGGGTCCCTCGGGCAAGGTTACACAGGCACAGAAGCGCACACGGAAGTGATGGCATGTGTGTGGGGCAGTGCAGGACACGTGGACTACAAGGGTGTGAGAGGGGTGGGCACGTTTGGGTGGTGGGGTAGGTAGTTTTGGGGGTTTGAACAATGGGGTCTGGGTGGGGGTGGGCACGTTTGGGTGGTGGGGTAGGTAGTTTTGGGGGTTTGAACAATGGGGTCTGGGTGGGGGTGGGCACGTTTGGGTGGTGGGGTAGGTAGTTTTGGGGGTTTGAACAATGGGGTCTGGGTGGGGGTGGGCACGTGTGGGTGGTGGGTGGCCCCGGGTGTACAGCTTCCCTAACCAATGCACCTCCTTCCCTGTTATTACATAAATACATCACCATTTCGAATGAAGACATACATGTGTGGACATTGACCATTTATTTTGCAGTGCAACTATTAATTCATTGTCGTCACCATGTTCGTGCATTTCTGTGAATGTTCTGTGACTCAAAAGTAAATGCGAATCAGGGCATCCCGATCCCCATCTCCATCCCCATCCCCATCTTCCTCATCTGCGTCTGGTGGCATTGGGATGTTCCTGCGCAGGCATATATTGTGCAGCATGGCACATACGAGCGTGATTTTACCCGTCTTCACTGGGCTGTACAGCAGTGATCCGCCAGATCTGCTCAGACAGCGGAAACAGGCCTTCAGCAGTCCAAATGTCCTCTCAATCATTCCACGTGTGCGGATATGTGCCCTATTGTATGCCTCTTCATGCCTGTTCCTTGGTCTCCGTACAGGTGTCATCATCCATGGCGCGAGTGCATATCCCGCATCACCTACATGGGATGTAGATGGGGGAACATGTCAGTGTTTGTGGCATCATGTCCTCATCTGCTGCTGTGCATTCTTGTATCATCATTCATTCATTCATGCATATGTACCATGCAGTGTATGGAGGTATGTTTTGGGCATCACGAAGTATGTCGCTGACTGGATATGGGCCTACACATTAACCTGCATGTTTACTGTGCCCTGCGGGTGACATTTGATTGTGTGCATGTCACGGTACAGCGCTGTCCACACATGGCAGAGTGACTCCACTGTACGGAAGTAGTAAATACACGTCGTCTCATTTACACGCCTCTCGTGCCTTTTGAGGCAGTGTTTCAATTGAGGGTGGGTGTCTGCAGTGGCACAGGGTTCATGGGACAGTGACGGGATTGGCTGTGCCAGCGTGTGCACGGGCACATTGTGGTGCCCTGTCATGTCTTCCTTCATGATGTTTGGCATCCGCTGTGTATTTGGTAGATGGAAGGGGGGTGATGCATGTGCGGTCACAGCGGCACACTCACAATGCTCATTGGCCTGGACACACACACACACACCACTTCGACAGGGTTGTAGCATCGTCAGCTGTTCTCACCCAATAGCCATGTGCTTTGTCCGGCATAGCGTTCCATGTACCGTGGCAACGTGGAATTCCGCAGTACCATTGAGTCATGTGATGAGCCTGGGAAACGTGCGCAGCAGTGTGTAATCAGTTGCATGGCATCACAAACCATCTGGACATTCAAAGAGTGATACTGTTTCCTATTGCGGAACACCGCCTCAATTGCACGTGGTACTGTCAGCTCAACGTGGGTGCAGTCAACTGCGCCTATGCAATTTGGCATGCCTGCTATGGCATGGAAGGCCAACTTGGTGGCAATGACCTCGGGGAGGGTGCAGGGTAGGGCTATGTGTTCTGACACATGGCGCAACAGGGCATCCAGTACCTGTACCAGGATTTTGGAGAAACAGGGTTATGATATGCCGTGCAGCTCACCAACCGTGTGTTGATAGGTGCCAGTGCCAAGGAAATGCAGTACTGAGACAACCTTCAAGAGGGGGGGGTGGCGGTGGGGGTGTCAATTAGGCTGCTGATGCTGTCCTCAATCATGGCGGTGATGGGCAGGATTGTTGCGCGGTCCAGCCGGTATAGTGTGTGGATCTGTCCTGGGGTGAGGTTCCAGGGTGAGGCCCTGATGCGTGGTATTGCTGGCTGGCGGCGGGGTCGGGCTGGCTGGGCAATGGGGTTTGCCATAGCTGCAGGGTTGGCTGGTTGCCGCCTGCGCCTCCTCCTCTGCGCGATTACTGCCACCATGTGCAGTGCTGCCTGATGGTTGAGTAGGCCCAGTCCCAGTGCCACTAGACCTGCTGCCTGCATGGTTCTGTGTTGTGTTGGGCTGGGTGTGGCCCTTTTGTAGGCTCCCAGTGGCCTGCTAGGTCCAGCTGGGCTGATTTGCTGCACCTGTGCCCTGATTCAGTTCAGCAGGCAGTGTATAACGCCATGTTCGCGAGTGGCGGCGGTTCCGCCACCGTGATCACAGTATTTACGCCATTTTTTTGCCGGTATTTCCGTGTCCACGCTAGTTGTGATGCTCACGGTGTTTCGTGTTGACCGTAACGGAGGGGTTTCCGTGCAGACAGACTTAACGGGACCCCTATTTCCGCGGTGGAGGTTTAGGGTGGTGCTATTACCGGGTCCGCGGGTCATGATTGGGCAGACATGGAAACGGTGCCGGTATGGTTTTACCGGCAGTGTTAATTCCAGACCGGAGTACTTGTAATGAGGCCCACAGAATGGACAGCGTCTTCGATGCCAGAAGGTAACTATTTAATAGCAACATTCCCAATACAATCTCATCATTGACATAGCAATGCATATTTTCCACATATACGTTACAGAAAGTCATAATTCTATTAAAGACGCAGAGGTGAATTGATTATGCTTCTCTTCCTTTACTTAAACTCGAGCAGCATGCAATATAACATTTCAAACTCATAAAAGAATAAAACATCCAAAAAACTACATTTCCCAATAAAGTCTTGTGTGTAGTTCATTCTTTTGATGTCCATGAAAAAACAAAACCACGTGACTCCTTCCACCAATCATAACATATACTGTCCTTTATCCTCCTTTACACTCTCGTGTCCTTCCTCTTTCTTTGTCTGTGTCCAACTTTAATTTCAACATTGCATCCCAACAGGTAAACGCTGTAAACCTCGACCTTCTATTCCTCATGTTTCCATTAACAATTGACCTCATGATCCATTCGATTTATTCTCCACCGTAGAACCTGAAACACAAATCATATTTCAGACTACTGTCCCAAGGGTGGGTAATCAACATGAAAAACTTGTCCATATATCTTTTGACACAAATACCATCTTTTACATTATTATCATCACAGAATGCAAAACATTGACATTTATAGCATCGATAATAGGGTGGGATAATCCTTCGCCTCTGTGTTTTTAATAGAATTATTACTTTCTGTAACGTATGTGTGGAAAATCTGAATTCTATGTCAAGACACGGAAGCTCGTATTATGCTTGTTTAAAGCTTACTTGCCACCAACATAGCTACTTTTTCCACTGGCTTAAAATAAAAGGTTTTAAACGTCGATTCTTTCGACCAGTCTGCTGCCTTCATGATGTCCTCTAGTCTGGCCTCTGCTAGGAAAGCCTGAGAGGCCATTGCTCCTCTCACTGAGTTAGACCCATAGGAATCTGTATCTACTCCAGCCTGTGTCATCACCCATCTAATCCATCTTGCAAGCGTGGCTGTCGCTACTGCCCAAAACGTTTCCTTATGGCTATGAATAACTGATTCACCCGGTGGGGTCTCCTTCCCTTAGTCATGGACACATATGCTGTAATACATCTCACTGGACATAATTTTGGTTGTTCTGGGAATGCTTTATATGATATTGATCTCAACCACGTTTTGGTCCTCTTCACTATATCAAAGGTTAATCCTTGAGGAGATAGTGACTTTCTATTGATCTCTAAAGCCTTGACGTCTGATACCCTCTTGTATGACAGTAAACATAATAGCATAGCTATCTTGGCTGATAATGCCTTCCTAGTTAGTTTGTCATTGTCTGCCCATGATGGGAACATTCTCAAGACTTTGTCTACGTCCCATACCTTTTCATATTTATGCCTTGGAGGTCTAATTATTCAAACCCCTTTCAACAATTTGCAAACTAAAGGGTGTTCTCCCATGGTTATCCCTTCAATTTTCAGGTGTCCCGCAGAAATAGCTGAGCGGGCTGTATTAATCGTCCTATACTCTTTGCCCTGGGCTGCTAACTGTGCCAGATAATTAACTACATGAACTACATCTGTTCTAGTGGGATGTATATCCCTTTCCACACACCAACTGTGCCAACCTGACCAGGCTGTTCTATATGCCTTCTTGGTCCCTGGTGCCCAGGTTTCATCAATAATCTGTCCAGCTTCTTCAGATAATCCTGGCCTAGTCCAGGCTCCCCTGAAATTGCCCATGCAATGTGGCTGAGGCTGCCTGTCCTCACTAGTGGGTGACCTTCTCCTGTGGAGTCCCTCACTATGAGGTCTAATCTCGGTAATGCTATCGGATCGTTGTAGGTCATCTGGAGCAGGTCCGGGAATCATGCTTGACTACTCCAATCTGGCGTAATCAGTACCATGGATACTCGCTATCTCCTCACCTGTGCTAGAGTCTGCGCGATCATCACAAACGTAGGGAAAGCGCATTCTTTGCTTGGACCCCACTGTTGCAGAAAAGTGTCTATCGCTTCCGCCTCCCGGTCCGGCCTCCAGCTGAAAAACCGAGCAAGTTGCTTGTTCAACCTCGATGCAAAGTAGTCTGTCCTGCATGGACCCCATCTCTCAATCAGTGCCTGGAACACACTCTCATCCAGCTTCCAAACACTGACAACCCTGAGGAATCTGGAGTTCCAGTCTGCTACCTCGTTCTGATGGCCTGGCAGGTATACTGCCGTCACTGATATCCCTCTTTGTAGGCACAGATGCCAAAATTATTTTGCTAGCACCGCTAAAATCCTTGACCTCATGCCTCCCAGTCTGTTTATATAACTAATTGCTGACATGTTGTCCATCTTGAGGAGTATGCAACATCGTGCCAACTCCTGTGTCCAGCATTTCACTGTAAAGTATCCTGCTAGAAGTTCTAGGCAATTTATGTGGAGATTGAATTCTTCTCCTGACCAACTGCCCCCTGTGGACCCTTCAACCAAACACTATGCCCATGGCTCCCACCCCTCAACCAAACACTATGCCCCATGGCCCCCACTCCCCAACCAAACACTATGCCCCAATGCCCCTACCCCCAACCAAACACTATGCCCCATGGCCCGCACGCCCCAAACAAACACTTTGCCCCATGGCCCCCACCACTCAACCAATCACTATCCCGGATGGCCCCCTCTCCCCAACCAAACACTATGTCCCATGGCCCCCACTCCCCAACCAAACTATGCCCCATGGCCCCTACCCCGCTACCAAACACTATGCCCCTGTGGACAGATCTCTGCATCTGGCTCTCCATCCCTACCTGCTCTCACAGGAATATTGTCTCTGACGTTAATCTGTTCCGTATCTCTTTCTTTATATCGTTCACCTTGCTCACAGGGAGGTTTAACATTCAATGCAATGGAGGTCATTACAACCTTGGTGCTAAGTGCACCAACTTTACCACCATGGTGTAAACTACGTTTACACCATGGTGGATGGCGGATTTACCGCCCCATTCCAAGGTGAGTGGGGCGGTAAATCCCCATTTCCCATTTTCCCTTCCCCATTCCCATTTTTGCCCCATAGGGCATAATGGGAGTGGGGAAGGCGCCAATTACGCCGCCGTAAATTACGGCAGCGTAATTAGCACCATGGCGGGTTAGCGCCATGGACTTTAACGCCTGCCAAAAGCAGGCGTTAAAGTGGGAATCCGGCGTTAAGGGTTAACGCCGTCGTTAACCCTTAACGCCGGGGTTGTAATGACCTCCATTGTGTCTAATCTGAAGCCCAGAAATTCCATGTTCTGGTCTGCCTGCAGGCTTGATTTCTCCCAGTTTATTAGGAAGCCCAGTTGCTGCAACAGATTTATAATAAGTTCTATCTGTTCCTTGATCAGCGTTTTGTCCAGGCACATTATACAAATGTCGTCCAGATAAAAGATTAGTCTGATCCCTCTTTCTCTGAGGAAAGTCACTACCGGTTTCATCACCTTTGTAAAGCACCCAGGGCCGATGCTAGACCCAGTGGTAGGCAGGTGAATTCCCAAACTTGCCCTGCCAGCAAAACCTCAGAAATCTCTGTTGTTCCGCTGCCATAGGTATGGTCAGATAAGTGTCTTTGAGACCTATTCTCGCTAGCCAATCCTCTTGTTGCAGAATGTCTCTCAGTAAGTGTATGCCCTCCATTTTGAAATGTCTGTAGACTACCAACGTATTTAGTTCTCTTAAGTTTATTATTGGCCCTGTCTTGTGATGGCCTCTTACTATAAGCATGTTGCTTATGAAGTTGTCTTCTCTGTTTATTACCCGTTTTATAGCATCATTCTGTGCTAGTTCTTTTATTTCTGTATCTAGTAACTATTTGTCTGCTGTGCTGAGCATTAATGTCCTTGGCCATCTCTCTTGTATTGGTAAACTTGGCCAATCTATGTGGAAGCCCTGTACGGTGCCTAACACCCAAGCATCTGAAGAGATCACTCTCCATTTCTCTACACATTTCACTACTCTCCCCACTCCTGCAGGAATATTCGTTTGTGTTTTCTGCTTCTGTGCATTCATTCTCACCTGTGTTAGGCTGATGTTGGTTACTAGGGTGTCTCCACCCTCGTCCTCTTCCTCTTGACGGGAAGAATGGGTTTGGTTTCCTTTCGTCCTGTTTCCAATGGTATCTGTCACTTTGGAACCTGTTACTCGTGAAGCGGCTGGCGGAGCAGCCCCTGCCTCTTCCAGCCCTGTCAAAAACCTGTCTGCCAAATACTCTCTTCAGAGAGGCTTGTGCTTTGCCTATCGCCCCATAAGAGTAGGCAAATTTAGTTAGTTCTTTTATAAAGGCATCTCCAAAGACCTTCCCTTTCGCTGAAGCTGCTGCCTCAGATGTGGCCAACTCACTCATTTTAGGACCGATCTTGACCAGAATTGATCTTCTCCTTTCCGCCATAATCGCACTGTTGGCATTACCCAGTACCCATATAGCCCTCTGGGCCCAACCCGATAGAATAGTCGGGTCAATGGACTTATTTTTTTCCTTTCTCCTCTTCTACCATTTCCATTATTTTCCTAAATGGTCCAACCAAATCCAACATTTTATCCTGGCATGAGCGCCAGGATCTATCTCAGGGGTGCACAACTGATTTTGACAGAGGGCCGAAAGTACCTTACATGATGGCTATAGTGGGCCAAAAAGTAAATGTGGGTGGGGGGTTGGGCGCGGCAGGGTGTTTCAGGAGGCTTTTTCAACCCCCCATTTTCATTAAACACATGGAAAAAGAATATGTTTTTGAGGTGTAACCATTTTTATTTGTATTTCAAACTTACATTTTGTACTACACATTTTCCATTGTTATCATTTATTTCTATTTAGTTATTGTATATCGTCTATTGAATTCAATTATATATATTTTATTGACCCTTGATTGGACATTCCGTTATTTTGGACTGCTATACTTTGCTGTTTGGGTTGCCCAAGAGGAGTATGGCCTTCGTTGAGTCAGGTTTTCACAAAAAGCAAAGGATGTACATCTCCTAACTGTGACTGTTTTAGCTTTATTATTGGGTTCACTCTTGGGGTGCGACACTATGCCCCATGGCCCCCACCCCCCAACCAAACACTATGCCCCACGGCCCCCACCCCTCAACCAAACACTATCCACCATGGCCCCCGCCCCCAACCAAACACTATGCCCCATGGCCCTACCCCCCCCCAACCAAACACTATGCCCCATGGCCCCCACCCCAAACCAAACACTATGCCCCATGGCCCCCACCCCAAACCAAACACTTTGCCCCATGGCCCCCACCCCTCAACCAAGCACTATGCCCCATGGCTAGCAGCCTTCAACCAAACACTATGCCCCATGGCCCCACTCCCCAACCAAACACTATGCCCCATGGCCCCTACCCCCTAACCAACCACTATGCCACATGGCCCCGACCCATCAACCAAGCAATATGCCCCATGACACCCATCCCTCAACCAAACACTATGCCCCATGGCTCCCACCCCTCAACAAAACACTATGCCCCATGACACCCACCCCTCAACCAAACAATGCCCCATGGCTCCCGCACCCTCAACCAAACAGTATGCTCTATGGCCCCTACTCCACAACCAAACACTATGCCACATGGCCCCTACCCCAACCAAACACTATGTCCCATGGCCCCCACCCCCCAACCAAACACTATCCCCCATGGCCCCCACCCCTCAACCAAACACTATGCCCCATGGCCCCCACTATGCCCCATGGCCCCTATCCCCAACCAAACACTATGCCCCATGGCCCCCACCCCCAATCAAACACTATGCCGCATGGCCCCTACCCCCAACCAAACACTATGCCCCATGGCCCCATCCCTCAACCAAGCACTATGCCCCATGACACCCACTCCTCAATGAAATACTATGCCCCATGGCTCCCACCCATTAACCAAACACTATGCCCCATGGCCGCTACCCCCAACCAAACACTATGCCCCATGGTCCCCACCCCTCAACCATGCACTATGCCCCATGACACCCACCCCTCAACCATGCACTATGCCCCATGACACCCACCCCTCAACCATGCACTATGCCCCATGGCCCCCACTCCCCAACCAAACACTATGCTCCATGGCCCCTAGCCCAACCAAACACTATGTCCCATGGCCTCCACCCCCAACCAAACACTATGCCCCATGGACCCCACTCCTCAAGCAAGCAATATGCCCCATGACACCCACTCCTCAACCAAACACTATGCCCCATGGCTCCCACCCCTCAACCAAACACTATGCCCCATGGCCCCCACCCCCAAAAAAACACTATGCCCCATGGTCCCCACCGCTCAACCAAGCACTATGCCCCATGACACCCACCCCTCAACCAAACACTATGCCCCATGGCCCCCACCCCCCAACCAAACACTATGCCCCATGGTCCCTACCCCAAACCAAACACTATACCCCATGGCCCCCACCCCTCAACCAAGCACTATTCCCCATGGTTTCAACCCCTCAACCAAACACTATGCCCCATGGCTCCCACCCCCAACCAAACACTATGCCCCATGGCCCCCACTCCCCAACCAAACAGTATGCCACATGGCCCCTACCCCCAAAAAACACTATGCCCCATGGCCCCTAACCCCCAACCAAACACAATACCCAATGGCCCCCACCACCCAACCAAACACTATGCCCCATTGCCCCTACCCCCAAACAAACACTATGCCCCATGGCCCCCACCCCTCAACCAAGCACTATGCCCCATGGCTCCCACCCCTCAACCAAACACTATGCCCCATGGCCCCCACCCCTCAAACACTATGCCCCATGTCCCCTAGGGCCAACCAAACACTATTCCCCATGGCCCCCACCCCCCAACCAAACACTATGCCCCATGGCCCCACTCCTCAACCAAACACTATCCCCCATGGCCCCCACTCCCCAACCAAACACTATGCCCCATGGCCCCTACCCCTCAACCAAACACTATGCCCCATGGCCCCAACCAAACACTATGCCCCATGGACCCTACCCCCAACCAAACACTATGCCCCATAGCCCCCACCCCCAACCAAACACTATGCTGCATGGCCCCTACCCCCAACCAAACACTATGCCCCATGGCCCCACCCCTCAACCAAGCACTATGCCCCATGACACCCACTCCTCAACGAAACACTATGCCCCATGGCTCCCACCCCTCAACCAAACACTGTGCCCCATGTCCCCTACCCCTGACCAAATACTATGCCCCATGGCTCCCACCCCTCAACCAAACACTATGGCCCCCACTCCCCAACCAAACACTATGCCCCATGGCCCCTACCCCAACCAAACACTATTTCCCATGGCCCCCACCCCTCAACCAAGCACTATGCCCCATGACACCCACCCCTCAACCAGACATAATTCCCCATGGCCCCTACCACCCAACCAAACACTACACCCCATGGCCCCACCCCCAACCAAACACTATGCCCCATGGTCACTACCCCAAACCAAACACTATACCCCATGGCCCCCACCCCTCAACCAAGCACTATGCCCCATGGCTCCCACCCCTCAACCAAACACTATGCCCCATGGCTCCCACCCTTGAACCAAACACTATGCCCCATGACTCCCACCCCTCAACCAAACGCTATGCCCCATGGCCCCTACACCCCAACCAAACACTATGCCCCATGGCCCCAACCCCTCAACCAAACACTATGCCCCATGGCCCCCACCCCCAAGCAAACACTATTCCCCATGGCCCAACCCCTCACCCAAGCACTATGCCCCATGACACCCACCCCTCAACCAAACACTATGCCCCATGGCCCCACTCCTCAACCAAACACTATCCCCCATGGCCCCCACTCCCCCACCAAACACTATGCCCCATGGCCCCTAGGGCCAACCAAACACTATGCCCCATGGCCCCCACCCATCAACCAAACACTATGCCCCATGGAACCTACACCCCAACCAAACACTATGGCCCATGGCCCCCACCCCCAACCAAACACTATGCCCCATGGCCCCCACCCCTCAACCAAACACTATCCCCCATGGCCCCCACCCCCAAACAAACACTATGCCCCATAGCGCCCATCCCTCAACCAAGCACTATGCTCCATGACACCCATCCCCTCAACCAAACACTATGCCCCATGGCCCCCACTACCCAACCAAACACTATGCCCCATGGCCCCCTTCCCAAACCAAACACTATGCCCCATGGCCCCTACCCCCAACCAAACACTATGCCCCATGGCCCCTACCCCCCAACCAAACACTTCACCCCATGGCCCCCACCACCCAACCAAACACTATGACCGATTTCCCCTACCCCCAAACAAACACTATGCCCCATGGCCCCCACCCCTTAACCAAGCACTATGCCTCATGACACCCACCCCTCAACCAAACACTATGCCCCATAGCTCCCACCCCTCAATCAAACACTATGCCCCATGGCCCCCACCCCCAACCAAACACTATGCCCCATAGCCCCTACCCCCAACCAAACATTATGCCCCATAGCCCCCACCCCTGAACCAAACACTATGCCCCATGGCCCCCACCCCTCAACCAAACGCTATCCCCCATGGTCACCACTCCCCAACCAAACACTATGCCCCATGGAACCTACACCCCAACCAAACACTATGCCCCATGGCCCCTACCAAACCCTATTCCCCATGGCCCCCACCCCTCAACCAAGCACTATGCCCCATGACACCCACCCCTCAACCAAACACTATCCCCCATGGCCCCCACTCCCTAACTAAACACTATGCCCCATGGCCCCTACCCCTCAACCAAACCCTATGCCCCATGACCCCCACCCCCCAACCAAACACTATGCCCCATGGCCTCTACCCCCAGCGAAACACTATGCCCCATGGCCCCACCCCTCAACCAAACACTATCCGCCATGGCTCTCACCCCTCAACCAAACCCTATGCCCCATGGCCCACACTCCCCAACCAAACACTATGCCCCATGGCTCCTACCCCAACCAAACACTATGCCCCATGACACCCACCCCTCAACCAAACACTATCCGCCATGGCTCTCACCCCTCAACCAAACCCTATGCCCCATGGCCCACACTCCCCAACCAAACACTATGCCCAATGGCTCCTACCCCAACCAAGTACCATGCGCCATGACACTCACCCCCAACCAAACACTATACCCCATGGCCCCACACCTCAACCAAACACTATCCCCCATGGCCCCCACTCCCCAACCAAACACTATCCCCCATGGCCCCCACTCCCCAACCAAACACTATGCCCCATGGCCCCCACCCCCAAATAAACACTATGCCCCATAGCCCATCCCACAACCAAGCACTATGCTCCATGACACCCACCCCTCAACCAAACACTATGCCCCATGGCTCCCACCCCTCAACCAAACACTATGCCCCATGGCCCCTACCCCCAACCAAACACTATGCCCCATGGCCCCACCCCTCAACCAAGTACTATGCCCCATGACACCCACCCCTCAACCAAACACTATGCCCCATGGCTCCCACCCCTCAACCAAACACTATGCCCCATGGCCCCCACCCCTCAAACACTATGCCCCATGTCCCCTAGGGCCAACCAAACACTATTCCCCATGGCCCCCACCCCCCAACCAAACACTATGCCCCATGGCCCCACTCCTCAACCAAACACTATCCCCCATGGCCCCCACTCCCCAACCAAACACTATGCCCCATGGCCCCTACCCCTCAACCAAACACTATGCCCCATGGCCCCAACCAAACACTATGCCCCATGGACCCTACCCCCAACCAAACACTATGCCCCATAGCCCCCACCCCCAACCAAACACTATGCTGCATGGCCCCTACCCCCAACCAAACACTATGCCCCATGGCCCCACCCCTCAACCAAGCACTATGCCCCATGACACCCACTCCTCAACGAAACACTATGCCCCATGGCTCCCACCCCTCAACCAAACACTGTGCCCCATGTCCCCTACCCCTGACCAAATACTATGCCCCATGGCTCCCACCCCTCAACCAAACACTATGGCCCCCACTCCCCAACCAAACACTATGCCCCATGGCCCCTACCCCAACCAAACACTATTTCCCATGGCCCCCACCCCTCAACCAAGCACTATGCCCCATGACACCCACCCCTCAACCAGACATAATTCCCCATGGCCCCTACCACCCAACCAAACACTACACCCCATGGCCCCACCCCCAACCAAACACTATGCCCCATGGTCACTACCCCAAACCAAACACTATACCCCATGGCCCCCACCCCTCAACCAAGCACTATGCCCCATGGCTCCCACCCCTCAACCAAACACTATGCCCCATGGCTCCCACCCTTGAACCAAACACTATGCCCCATGACTCCCACCCCTCAACCAAACGCTATGCCCCATGGCCCCTACACCCCAACCAAACACTATGCCCCATGGCCCCAACCCCTCAACCAAACACTATGCCCCATGGCCCCCACCCCCAAGCAAACACTATTCCCCATGGCCCAACCCCTCACCCAAGCACTATGCCCCATGACACCCACCCCTCAACCAAACACTATGCCCCATGGCCCCACTCCTCAACCAAACACTATCCCCCATGGCCCCCACTCCCCCACCAAACACTATGCCCCATGGCCCCTAGGGCCAACCAAACACTATGCCCCATGGCCCCCACCCATCAACCAAACACTATGCCCCATGGAACCTACACCCCAACCAAACACTATGGCCCATGGCCCCCACCCCCAACCAAACACTATGCCCCATGGCCCCCACCCCTCAACCAAACACTATCCCCCATGGCCCCCACCCCCAAACAAACACTATGCCCCATAGCGCCCATCCCTCAACCAAGCACTATGCTCCATGACACCCATCCCCTCAACCAAACACTATGCCCCATGGCCCCCACTACCCAACCAAACACTATGCCCCATGGCCCCCTTCCCAAACCAAACACTATGCCCCATGGCCCCTACCCCCAACCAAACACTATGCCCCATGGCCCCTACCCCCCAACCAAACACTTCACCCCATGGCCCCCACCACCCAACCAAACACTATGACCGATTTCCCCTACCCCCAAACAAACACTATGCCCCATGGCCCCCACCCCTTAACCAAGCACTATGCCTCATGACACCCACCCCTCAACCAAACACTATGCCCCATAGCTCCCACCCCTCAATCAAACACTATGCCCCATGGCCCCCACCCCCAACCAAACACTATGCCCCATAGCCCCTACCCCCAACCAAACATTATGCCCCATAGCCCCCACCCCTGAACCAAACACTATGCCCCATGGCCCCCACCCCTCAACCAAACGCTATCCCCCATGGTCACCACTCCCCAACCAAACACTATGCCCCATGGAACCTACACCCCAACCAAACACTATGCCCCATGGCCCCTACCAAACCCTATTCCCCATGGCCCCCACCCCTCAACCAAGCACTATGCCCCATGACACCCACCCCTCAACCAAACACTATCCCCCATGGCCCCCACTCCCTAACTAAACACTATGCCCCATGGCCCCTACCCCTCAACCAAACCCTATGCCCCATGACCCCCACCCCCCAACCAAACACTATGCCCCATGGCCTCTACCCCCAGCGAAACACTATGCCCCATGGCCCCACCCCTCAACCAAACACTATCCGCCATGGCTCTCACCCCTCAACCAAACCCTATGCCCCATGGCCCACACTCCCCAACCAAACACTATGCCCCATGGCTCCTACCCCAACCAAACACTATGCCCCATGACACCCACCCCTCAACCAAACACTATCCGCCATGGCTCTCACCCCTCAACCAAACCCTATGCCCCATGGCCCACACTCCCCAACCAAACACTATGCCCAATGGCTCCTACCCCAACCAAGTACCATGCGCCATGACACTCACCCCCAACCAAACACTATACCCCATGGCCCCACACCTCAACCAAACACTATCCCCCATGGCCCCCACTCCCCAACCAAACACTATCCCCCATGGCCCCCACTCCCCAACCAAACACTATGCCCCATGGCCCCCACCCCCAAATAAACACTATGCCCCATAGCCCATCCCACAACCAAGCACTATGCTCCATGACACCCACCCCTCAACCAAACACTATGCCCCATGGCTCCCACCCCTCAACCAAACACTATGCCCCATGGCCCCTACCCCCAACCAAACACTATGCCCCATGGCCCCACCCCTCAACCAAGTACTATGCCCCATGACACCCACCCCTCAACCAAACACTATGCCCCATGGCTCCCACCCCTCAATCAAACACTATGCCCTATGGCCCCTATCCCAAACCAAACACTATGCCCCATGGCCCCCACCCCTCAAACAAGCACTATGCCCCATGACACCCACCCCCAACCAAACACTATGCCCCATGGATCCAACCCCCAACCAAACACTATGCCCCATGGCCCCCACCCCTCAACCAAGCACTATGCCCCGTGACACCCACTCCTCAACCAAACACTATGCCCCATGGCCCCCACCCTTCAACCAAACACTATGCCCTATGGCCCCTATCCCCAACCAAACACTATGCCCCATGGCCCCCACCCCTCAAACAAGCACTATGCCCCATGACACCCACTCCTCAACCAAACACTATGCCCCATGGCTCCCACCCCTCAACCAAACACTATGCCTCATGGCCCCTACCCCCAACAAAACACTATGCCCCATGGTCCCTACCCCTCAACCAAGCACTATGCCCCATGACACCCACCCCTCAACCAAACACTAAGCCCCATGGATCCAACCCTTCAACCAAACACTATGCCCATGGCTCCCACCCCTCAACCAAACACTATGCCCCATGGCCCCCACTCCCCAACCAAACACTATGCCCCAATGCCCCTACCCCCAACCAAACACTATGCCCCATGGCCCGCACGCCCCAAACAAACACTTTGCCCCATGGCCCCCACCACTCAACCAATCACTATCCCGGATGGCCCCCTCTCCCCAACCAAACACTATGTCCCATGGCCCCCACTCCCCAACCAAACTATGCCCCATGGCCCCTACCCCGCTACCAAACACTATGCCCCATGGCCCCTACCCCCAACCAAACACTATGACCCATGGCTCCCACCCCTTAACCAAACACTATGCCCCATGGCTACCACCCCTCCACCAAACACTATGCCACATGGCCCCCAGCCAAAAACTATGCCTCATGTCACCAAGCAAGCACCATGCATACAAACCCCCACTCCCACCCCTGCATACAGACTAACAAGCCCCCAACTCCAATACACCATGCACCCATAAAAACCCGAGCCCCCCAACCCCCAACTCAGCATACAAACTTACAAGCATACACCAATACACCATGCACCCATACAAACCCTGAGCCCCCCAACCCCCAACTCAGTATACAAACTCACAAGCATACACCAATACACTATGCACCCATACAAACCCTGAGCCCCCCAACCCCCAACTCAGCATACAAACTCACAAGCATACACCAATACACCATGCACCCATACAAAGCCGAGCCCCCCAACTCCGCATACAAACTCACAAGCATACACCAATACACTATGCACCCATACAAACCCTGAGCCCCCCAACCCCCAACTCAGCATACACCAATACACCATGCACCCATACAAACCCGAGCCCCCTAACTCAGCATACAAACTCACAAGCTTACACCAATACACTATGCACCCATACAAACCTGTGCCCCCAATCCCCAACTCAGCATACAAAATCAAAAGCACACACCAATACACCATGCACTCATACACACCTGAGCCCCCCAACCCCCAACTCAGCATACAACCTCACAAGCATACACCAATACACTATGCACCCATACAAACCTAAGCCCCCACCCCGCATCTCAACATACACAGCATTTCACAAAAACACACTCAGGCAGACCTGACACACCCCCACCCCCGCATCTCAACATACACTGCACTCCTCGACCTATCGGCCGCCTTTGACACGATCAATCACTCAATCCTCCTAGACCGACTCCACTCCATAGGAATCCGCGGAACCGCCCTTAAATGGATAGCTTCACTCCTCAAAGACAGGCACCAAATAACGACACTCTCCAGCTTTACCTCACAACCCCGACCTGTCGACACGGGAGTCCCTCAGGGAGCATGTCTATCCGCCCTCCTGTTCAATCTTTACCTGATCACCCTCCCACCAATAATTCGTGCACACAACATCCTGTGTTACAACTACGCCGACGACACTCAACTAATTCTAAAAATCCTGAACTCGAAACCCGACTCCCGACCCGACCTGGCATCCTGCCTCCTTAACATAGAACTCTGGATGACCCAAAGCCACCTCCTATTAAACCCCTCCAAAACAGAAATCATGATTTGCGGCAATCTAGATCTTCTTCCGCACCCAATACCCTGGCCTCCCGCCATGGGCAACTCACCGACACCCTCCAACACAGTGAAAAATCTTGGATGCACCCTAGACTCCGACCTAACACTCTCGCGCCAAGTCAACAATGTCTCAAAATCCTGCCACTACCACCTCAAAAATCTTAGGCGCATCCTTCCATATCTCTCATTCCCCAACAGAGTCTCCGTGGTCCAATCAATTGTCATATCAAGACTGGACTACGGTAACTCCCTATACCTCGGAATTCATGCCTACCAACTAAACAAACTCCAAAGAGCACAAAACGCGGCAGCCAAAATGCTACTCGCGCTCGGTCCAAGAGACCACGTATCCCCAGCCCTTAAGACATTGCACTGGCTTCCAGTAGCCCGTAGGGTAGCTTTCAAAACCTTATGCCTCTCCCATCGAGCACTACATAAAACCGGACCGCAATATCTTCAAGACAAGCTAATACCTTATCACCCCACTCGCACCCTAAGATCAAGCTCAGCCGGCCTCCTAGTAATCCCTAAGACAAACTCAACCAGGTTAGGCGGATCATCATTCTCAACGCTAGCCCCAACCCTATGGAACTCGCTCCCACCCCACATCCGCCTAACTGAAGACTTAACGGCCTTCCGCAAAGTACTGAAAACCTGGCTCTTCCCCTAAAACTACGCTGGGTAGACTGGAATGCACGCACAAGAAAGACAGGAGTGCACACTTCTGGAACACATGAGAGCATATGTGAGGCACACTGGAGAAGAATAAGTCAAGCAAGCATGAATGTGTAGTACAATCCCAAACGCCTGAAATGAACAAAATGAATAGAACGGACCTGCCCGCTCGGAACTGCGTGACATACATAATATGTTTTAGAATGCAGTGAACATTTTGAAAGAGTACTTATCATAACACACCTCACGCCTACTCTCTCCCTTACATCACCACTCAACTAGAACACAGAGATACTATGACACCATTCGGTATAACTGTTCTCATATCTACATCTCCCGCTCACTCCACAACACTCTATGTAAACACTGCTGGTCTCACACCCACCAGCCAGGCGTTCTCCTCAGGCCTAACGCAGCCACATTCGTCCTGGATAAAGCCAGCCAGAGCGAACACATACTGCTGATCTCTCAACCACCACACCTACCGCTAAGAAGCAGCTACCATCTGAATTCCGCACCAGCTGCACACATACCTGGTGCACACACGCACTTTTGACTCGCTCTTCTCTCTCTACTGACCCGAACTTCGGTTCCCGAGGGCGTTCAACCTACCAGCGCCTTCAGACCATACCAATGGTATATAAGGCGCTATATAAATGCAAAATAACATAACATAACATAACTTCACAAAAACAAACACTCAGGCAGACCCAACACACCCCCCACCCCCCACCTCAACATACACTGCACTTCACCAAAACAAACACTCAGGCAGACCCGACACACCCCCACCCCAGCATCTCAACATACACTGCACTTCACAAAAACACACACTCAGGCAGACCCAACACACCCCCCATCTCAACATACACTGCACTTCACAAAAACACACTCAGGCAGACCCGACACTGCCCCCACCCTCGCATCTCAACATACACTGCACTTTCACCCAAAAACACACACTCAGGCAGACCCGACACTGCCCCCACCCTCGCATCTCAACATACACTGTACTTTCACCCAAAAACACACACTTAGGCAGACCCGACACACCCACACCCCCGCATCTCAACATACACACACAAACATACAGGCAGGACAGACCAGACACACAAACAAGCAAACAGTGCACCCACCCACCCCCCGTACTTACCGGACGTGCCTTCAGTGGCGATCCTGGGGGGGTCCTGGCCTTCTTGGCCTTGCAGGCTTTCTTTCTTCCCCCTTTCTCCATTCCTGTACCACCAGTCCCTCTCAGTTCTTACATTCTTTTGGAGAACTTTAACCAGTCCTCCATGACTGCCAGCTGTTGGGAACTGTGCCCCATAGTGTGACTCAGGGCTTGTTGTAATATCTCCCCCATGCCAGGTTGCCGTCTTTTCTGGCTCACTTGAGCCCTCCCTTCTTCGCTTGAGCTGGACATGTTGAGGCTTATAGGGGACAGTAGTGCCACTGTATATGTATTCACAGGTGTCTTGGGCCTCTACCGTCTTTGTATCTTTAGGGCAGATATTATTCCTTATTTGGCGTGTTGAATGCTCCTTTTTTTTGTTTCGAGAGGCTGCTGTGCCATTTCTGGCTGTACTGCACCCTCATAAATGTCCTGCTCCGGAACTGTCACTACGAGTTCTTCATGCAGGCACCACAGCCAAGCAGACTACACAGCCGGGCCCGCGAAGGTGAGGGTTGTGCTGCTCGGAGCAGTCTGCTCCGAGCAGCACAGCCCCCACCCTCGTGAGACCGGCAGATCTAATCTGCCCTGTGCGAGGACAGTGCACACAGAGTAGATTACTCTTTGTGCTCAGTGCTCGCACAGGGCATTGCTTTTAATGCAACATTCTGGGTTCTTATGCCTTTATTTTAAAATGAAACCGCTCTAGAACAGTTTCATTTTAAAATAGTGTGGGATGAAATTGAAACTCGCACTTTCAGTGCACTGCACTGAACGTTTCCCTAAACAGCAGGCAATGTGCACTGGTGTGCGGCGCGCCAAAACATCCCAGCGCCAAAACATCCCGCCGCCGAACTGGCCGAGGCGAATAGGCCCGCGCCAAACCGGTGGCGCTGAAATGGGGTGTACCGTAAGTTCTGTCAAGACGTGTCTGCTTATATCCCTCGAACGCTCGGCTGCGTTCGCTCCGTAACCCTTTTATCCCCTGTTCGATCGAACGTTGGGAAATATCACTGCTCACTCTTGCAAATAACTCTCTGTTTCTGAAATGTGGGCCAACTCTGAATCATCAAGAAATTAACAAACGAGGAGCACTGGAACCCATATAGAGTCACCATCGTGCTTCCCGTACTTCCGTGACAGCAGTGCTCCCCATCTTATATGCATTCGCCAGAACTGTTCATCCCGTCGTGTTCACGTTCTAAATTACTTTTATTGTCTAAACCTGCGGATATGCTCCGCCACCCTTTCCTTAACGTTGCGCGCATTGTCCCTCACTGCGCTTACACATGGTTTAAGCGTATCTCTTATCATAAACCATCACTTCAATATATACAATAATGTAGGTTTAGATACTTAACTGGCTGCCCGAGCAGCAAAGAAAGAGGAAGGACACAGGAGTGTGAAGGAGGATAAAGGACAGCATATGTTATGATTGGTGGAAAGAGTCACCTGGTTTTGTTTTTCATGGACATCAAAAGAATGAACTAAACACAAAAGACTTTATTGGAAAATGTAGTTTTTTGGATGTGTTATTCTTTTATGAGTTTAAAATGTTATTTTGTATGCTGCTCGAGTTTGAGTAAGCATAGTACGAGCCTCCATGTCTTGACATAGAATTGTTTTCCAACTAGAAATCTTTCAGGAAATGTTTGCAGACGAAACAAATCAGAACAGAGGAACAGGAAATCCAAAGGAGCACGATTACAGCATATCTGAAGAAAAAGGTAAGTTGACGTAATTAATTCAGTCTGCGCGGTAAGAAAGAAAGGTACTTTAAAATCTTGGAGAAGATTTGTTTTAATTTAGGGAACCTTTTTAAAAATAGTATATTTGTGGTTTTTTGTGGATTGCACATGTTTAACTACTCAGGTTTTCATGTTTTATCAGTAAACCATTAGTTTCTCAGTGAAAGTTCTTTTAGAGGAAAGGCCCCGTTGTTACGTCCTCCTCATTCCATTGCTAATGAAACAGGAGACGTCAAGTCGTCCCTCTACGGAAAGATTTTCAAATCGCTGTGCTTGTGCGAGAGTGGGCTTTAGCTCACCCTGGGAGCATGGTTACTTTTCAGAGTGTTTGGACACTTTATACAAGCATGGGCAGCGCAATAGCGTTTCAAAGATTTTTAGACTATTTTGAAAGGCGGCCAGCGCAGTGACTTATACGTGAGTTCTGGAGTCAATTCGTAAAGCGCAGGCAGCACAGTGACTTTCGGGTGAGAAGAAATGGTAGCACGGGCAGCGCTGTGAATACAAGGGAGCTCAAGAGATTTCTTTGTTCAGATTGCACAGAAATAAAACCCGTTTCAGGGACAACTGCATCAATGTCTGAAAAAACTCTGGCATCCGCTGACATTCCTGTTCTTTCCCAGACCAACTGATAAAAAGCAAATCATCCAAATAATGCAAAACTCCCTTGCAACCAGAACTGTAAGTAAAAGCCCACTGCAAAAAAGAGCTAACATGCTCAAACAATGTACAATACATTGCACAGCACATTGCCAATGCTTTGTCAACATAAATCTGGCCCTCAAACTGCATCGCCAGCAGCCAAAAATCTTCCAGATGCACTGGTAACAAATGAAATGCTGCATTGATATCACACTTGACCATGAACGCACCACACCCTTACTCCCTCACTAAGCCCACTGCCTGATCTATGCTGGCATTGAACACCCCGCAATCTTCCGGTGTAATTAAGTCATTAACTGACATGCCCTCTGGCCATGATAAATGATGAATCAATCTGAATTCTCCCGCTGCTTTCTTAGGCACAACCCCCAAAGGCAACACCATCAAGCCACCCAGCAAATCTGTAAGCAATCCTAGCACTCTTCCCGCTGCCACCTCCTTGTGCAACTTCAGTCTCATAACTTCCAAATTCTCCCGATCGTACTTCAAAGTTTCCACCCACCGCCGCATCCTCTGACCCTGATAACCCAACTTAAAATCATTGCAAAAACCTTCCCCAAATATCCTGGCCCCTTCCCTAACTGGGTAAAAACTGAGCCTTTCTTCCAAAACCTCAACTGGAGTATAGTCCTTCCCCCACAACTCCCTGCCCTGCCCCATGCCCCCTCCCTCTGTCACCTGTTTGAAAACATTGTGTAACAGGGTGCCGTCCCGCACATCGGCTACATTCGTGCCTACATTTGCACACCGTTCTAGTGCAGCTTTCCTTATTGAATGCCCAGCATGCTGCTGATGGCTGACCCCTGCCTCCTCCCTGTCCTCTCTGAGGCGGGGCGACTGTGAAAGTAAGGCACGGGTAAACCACTTGCTGTATGCAGCGTAGGTGTTCGACGCGTAGGTGCCATCCACTGTAACCTTAAATCCATGTCGATCTCTCCCCATACCACTTGGTTGTGCTCACCCATCCTTGCCCTAAATTCTTCATCATATCTCACCCATGAAAATCCCCCAAAACTCAAAGGCTTTCCTGATTACGTCCATGTATTTTAGCAACGATACACACTTCTCTGGGAACTTCTAGCAATAAACACTAGCATATATAATAAATGTTGCGGTCCAATTTTCAACTGTCACTGGTACCCTTGGTCTTGCCCCCAACACCCGCTCTTCTTCCTTGGACCCATCTTTTGCCCTCACCTCCGTGTGTAGGAGGTTAAAAACATCCACAAACTCCCCTGCCCATTTTTCCTTTGTCAGCACCATCAGACGCACGCCCAGTAGCTTTGTAATACCCATATAAAGCATCTTCTTGGCCTTCTCTGCACTCTCAACCGTCCTCTCCGTAGTAACCTCTACCACCCCTTGGGCCATGGGCTCTGCAACCTTGTCTGTTTGTACTTTAACTGAGGAGACACTTCTTCCGCTCAACCTCACCAATGCCCTTGCCGACACCCTCTCCATCTCCCCTCTGCCCCCTGTGCCCCCAACCCCCATTGTGTTTCTCCCACCTAGTACCCAGCCCAACCCATGCTGCCGACCACGCCCTTTCTTGCTCTCCTCTTTCTGCCCCGCCGTGACCTAGACATGTCATCCTGGCCTCCACACCGAAACTCCTCCTCTCATTCCTCATCGGGCTCCTGCTGCAGAGACAAAGAACATCAGCAGTCTCCAGGCCAATTTCCCCGCCGTCCTCTTGCACTCCTGCTACCTCCAGCCCCAACTTCCCCTTCAAACCCTAGACCTCTCTGCACCTTTTCTCTCCCCCGTAACTCTCCTTGATCCTTATCCCATCACACACCATTCTCCTCCTCCATTTCCTTCTCCCCTCATAAATACCATTCATGTAGCAAACGTATGCTCGGGCCAGGCAGCTCCTCTTCAGGTGAGCACAGGACGTCCACCCGATGCTCCTGTGATGTCATCTCGGTGGGGTCGCGCCAACCCCTTCCTGCTCTTCTCTTCTCGGGTGAGGGGTTCCCTCTTCCACCCTGTGCTTACTCATGCTAGGAGCCGTACTGCACCCTCTAGGCTGTCCTCCGCCTGTCAGAGGTGCCGCTCTCAAACCCTCTCCTTCCCCCTCCTCTGTGACCATAGGTGCCATACAATTCCCTCCGCATGCCACCCTATTTTGCTGGGAGGTCGCTCCATACCTTCCCCTTTCTTCGCTATCTAACGGGGATAGAGTCCTCCTCCTCCCACCTGCACTCTTCTAAAGGCATTTCCCTCCTTGGCCCCTCTGCATCGCCGTGCCTCTTGTGTCCAAACTGACCGGAACATCCTCACTAACCTTTCCAGTGTCCGTGGGCAGCAGACAGCCACCTGTACAGGTGGGCAGCAGAGGCAGCACTGTGCTAACATTCACCCTAGCCCGCACTATGGACAATCCTCACCGAACCAGTGGATAATCAGTGGTCGGTCTGCCAATATACAGCAGCCCAGTGGAGGATGAAAATACAACAACAAAGAAGAATTATGGCGTTAAAGTCACAGAAATGTAAGGTATGACAACCCACACTGGACAACTTCACCAAGCCCAAAAGCTCAGCAAATAACAGTGGCTCAAGTGCCTTGTCCCCGCAGGAAGAGTGAACACACATGAAGGGAGACCGACAGGTACCGGAGGCTATAGCAGCATTGAAGATTGCGCTGTGGTCTAAAATGGAAGCCCTTAACCTGTACGTAAATCTTCTACGACAAGATGTGCAGTCATTCACAGAGTGCACAGGGGTGCTTGAGAAAGAAGTCGAGATGAAGGTCACCAGTTCGAAAGAGACTTCCAGTCAAAATCTACAGCAGCAAGTACAGAACTTAGAAGGAAGAGCTGAAGAAGCAGAAGGATGGGCCAGGCTTAATAATGTAGGCATAATCAGACTCCCAGAATCGAGGAAGGCGTGAATCCCACCAACTTTATTGAAAACATGCTGCTTCAGGAAATTGGTCCAGGGCTTCACGGTGGAAAGGGCACCTAGATCTCTGACTAGGAGACCACCACCAGGGGCCCCACCTCGACCTATAATAGCCCGTATTCTGACATATAAAGACAGAGAAAAAATCCTGGAATATTTTCGGAAAGGAGGAACGGTGCAAATGGCGTCTGCAAATATTACTGCATATCTGGATTATACTCTGCTTGTGCAACGCCAAAGAATTAACTTTACGTCAGTTAAGAGGAGGTTACGAGAAGGCAGCTTCAAATACATGGTAATCTATCCGGCGAAACTAAGAGTGAAACACAAAGGCAGAAGCATCTTTTTTGATAATCCGGACGAGGCGCATAAATGGATGGACACAGAAAATGTACTAACCGAGATGAAACTCCCGCCCACCCCGGAGGAGGAGGCTAACTGAGGAGCGAGGGACAGATCGAACAAGATGCAACCAGTGGATGACGCCTGATGACAACGCGAATCAATTTTTTACTGACATATTGAGGCATTATTATGGTGTGCAATATGGGAGTTTACAGTGGGGCCCATATGGGAACACACTGAGTGGATGTCCTACGCCCATTTGTGGATTGTTCCATGGATACCGTCTGGTTTTGGAGTATTCACCTGCTGTACTCCTAGCAGGAGTCAGACGCAGGAATGCCTGAGCATGAAGTATTGAGCTGGACAACTGTTGGGGGTGAAGGGTAAGGGAGTTGGGCTTGTTAAGGGGAAATTTGCCTATAAAACAACATATACAGAATATATTGTGCACACCGGACTGTCAAGACAAGTGAAATTACTTTACCTGGGATAGGGGACCTCAAAATAGTTTCATGGAACGTTAGGGGGCTTTATAGCTTTATTAAACGAAATAGGGTCATGCAATTTTTGAGGCGCTAAAAAATAGATATAGCCCTCCTCCAAGAAACGCCCTTAACGAGGGACAGACAAGTAGTATTGGAGAGGAAGTGGAGAGGGTGTACCCTGTGCTCATCATACTCCGCATTTGCAAGAGGAGTACTAATATGGGTGGCGCGGACAGTTCCATTCAATGTTCTGAAGATGTATACAGAGGCAGAGGCTAGAATGGTTACAGTTCAGGGAATGGTGGAAAAAAGGGAGCTTTGTATTGTTAATATGTATGCACCAAATCAGGGAGCGGCAGAATACTTCAGGTCACCGTACCCTCACCTGGTCAAGTATAGGGATGGCATGCTTATATGAAGTGGTGACTTTAATAGTACCCTGAACTCTCAAATGGATAGATCAGATGACAAACTGACATGTCCTGCCCCAGTGGCCAAAGTACTAAATAAAATACTACGAGCATTCAAGCTGTCTGATGTTTGGCAAGCCTTACACACACAAACTCGAGGATACTCGCACTACACTGCCCCGAAAGATTTATATACTAGATTAGATCATTTTTTCACAGGGGACGAAGCATTAGGAGAGTTCATAACGGCAGAACATAAAGTACGAGTATTGTCCGATCCTGCCACCCTGTTGATCACTTGGCAGTATCCCCCCACCCCCGAGCACGCATCCCAACTTGGAAACTGAGAAGCCAAACCATTAAAGACTTGATATTCAGGGAACGTTTAATAGAAGGGGTCAGGGACTATTTCAGAAACAATACAGGAAGTGCGAGTTCGGCAGGCACATTGTGGGAATCATTCAAAGTGGTGATGAGAGGAACAGCAATGGCCATGGCCAAAGGAATGCTAGAGAGGGATTTGGCCAGAGCGGAGGACAAGCTAGAAGCCCTCGGCAACATGGATGATACTACCACAGAGAGAGCACAGGAAGAAACCCAACTGCAGCAGGAAAGTTTGGACCACTGGGTTGAACTGGGGAATTTAAATTATAATAAATATACAGAAAAGCAACACGCGGAAGTAGATAAGGCGGGACGTCTGTTAGCCTGGCTATTTAAGAGTGAGATTAAGAGCGACTTGATACGGGAGGTCAAAGGGAGTACTGGAAATGCCCACATGACACAGGAAGGCATAAATAAATGCTTTCATGATTATTATAAAGAGCTAAATGCAGAAACGTTAATGACGCAACAATCAGAGATGGACGAGGCGATAGAACAGATAGAGCTACCCAAACTAGAAGCGGAAGCAGTGTGCAGGCTAGAAGCGCCGATAACGACGGAAGAATTAGAATCCACCATACGGGGTTGCCGACTGGCAAAGCTCCGGGAGCAGATGGGATAACTAGCAAATTCTATAAAGAGTTTGCAATAGATGTGGTACCCCCACTGTTAGAAATGTTGAACAAAGCGTTGGAGAAAGGTACATTGCCAGCATCGCTAAGAGAATCTATAATTGTCCCACTGCTGAAGCCAAACAAGCCAGAAAACTACAGTGGTTTCTTCAGGCCCCTGTCATTGCTTAACCAGGATGGGAAGATACTCACAGCCCTATTGGCCTATAGACTAAAACTGAAATATCCAAACTTATTCACCCAAACCAGTCTGGATATGTCCCCAATAGAAATATTGCATGCAATATTAGGAGGCTGCACCATATCATAGATTATACGCAGGGTACTATACATCAATACGCGCTGGCTTCGCTGGACGCAGTTAAAGCATTTGATTCGGTCAGGTGGCCATGGCTGCTAGCAGCATTGAAGGGCTTCAGAATGGGACCAATATATATCGAATGGGTAAGAAATCGTTTTGGCTTTGGAGGTCCGGTCTTGTCAAGGCGGCACCAATAGTTTGAGCAAAGATATGTGTTTATCTTAGGACATGGTAAACCATTTGTTGCGTCTTCTTGAGTTGTGGTTAAAAAGCCAAATAAACCACTTGAAACTAGCATTGAACCAAAATACTCAGATATCAAACAGCGCCAAGTTAGTGCTCAGAACATATGTTTATTTTGAATAGTTGCCCTTGGTGATGACACGTGTTTAAGCTATCTTGAAAAGCCTTTATCAAATCAGGGGCTTAATAGTACACTGTGTTAATCAATCCATGTTTGCCAATACATTCAACATATTTTCCAAAATGCACACAAATCAAAATTGCAGAGGTTGGCGTTGTCTGATATCGGAGTATTTTGGTTCAATATATCAAATGAGTGTAGCTTCTTTACAGTAGTATGATGGCCAGGGCTAAAACCGGCGGGTGCATTTTTGAGCAATGGCTGTCAAGTAAAGGTACCAGGCAAGGGTGCCAATGGTTTCCAATGCTGTTTATACTACCCTCTGAGCACTTGCGATATATCTCCGCAAAGAATATCAAGATGCTGGTATAGCTATAGGTGCCGATAACCATTTGGTTTCCTTGTACGCAGATGATATGCCCTTATACTTTCAACACCCTGACATTAATCTCCAGTATATTCTAGATGTTCTGGAATGTTGTGATTGTGGAAATGCATTGGAGGGACAGGGCATCCCTGTCCTTGTACTGTAGTCCTTTTTCATTTGTGTTCTGTATTGTTTTCTGCCCAGGAGTCATTGTGGGACTCCTGGCAGTGCAGCTCTTCCTGTTTTTGGCTTGGTGTACAGACCCATGGGATACCCTTATGGCACCCATGGGTGGGGTTGCAACCCTGTGCCCCTAGTGTATGTTTTTGGGCACCTGTGTGTGGCCCACAGAGCAGGGTATGGGCTGGTGGCAGCTCCATGCTGAATTTGACAGGTGCTCCGAGTACCCTCCATTTTGGGATACCTAGGCCCTGCCATTGGAATCAGTTGATTCTTGATAGGAAACAAGATGGCCCCTGTGGCCTCTTGCTTTCTATTGCCTGTTAACTTGTTTTCCCAAAGTTCTGTGAAGCCCTGACTCTGTCCCTTCCCGCTGACTGGCTGTTGGGTGGAAGTTCCATATATAGTGTTGTTGTAAAGTAGAGGCCAGACTGGCTGGAGCCTTCCCAGTGACTGTATGTTGTGGGTAGACCCTGTGGGTGGGACCTGGGTGAATGGAGTGTGTGACCAATATACACTTCTTGTTGTGGATGTCTGGTATCTGGTGTTTGACACAATGGGGGTCATTCCGAGTAGGGCGGTAAGGGTTAACGGTCACCGGTAACGAGACCGGTGCCGTTAAACCCTTACCGCCCTATTCCGAGTTCCCTTTGCGGGTTGGGGCTTAACGCCTGCTTTTTGCATGCATTAAAAAACCAACCCGCAAAGGGACCTAGGAGCTAATTACTTCACCGTAATTTATGGTGCCGTAATTAGCGCCTTCCCCATTCCCACTGAGCCCTATGGGGCAAAAATGGGAATGGCCCATGGTGAATGGGGAATTACCGCCCCCGCTAACCTTGGAATGGGGCGGTAATTCCGCCATTCACCATGGCGGAGTCGGAAAAATAACGGCGTCAACCAAGGCGCTAATAGCGCCTTGGTTAACGCCAGGGTCGGCATAGACAGCTCTGCCCGAAACTGGTATGAATGCAGTGTGTAGTGTTGAATGGCTGGGTACTTGTCCCAATACACATTCCTTGTTGCGAGTGTCTGAGAGGGAGGAGAATGGCCTGAATGCACTGTATGTCTGATTGGCTGACTGACCTCTGAATGCTCTTCTGAGTGATTGGTTGCCCGAGTGTGACCCAACAGAATGAATGAGAGATCAACTAGTATATCTGGGGGCCTCTCACTGCTAGAATTCGTTCAGAAGCTGGAGTTGTAACTAACATTGAAATTGAAGCTGAATCTTGAAGCCGAGCCTGAAGAAGAAGGTTGGCTGCTGTCTCCCTTCGTCGAAATCCAAAAGCCTTCGAGAATGATCCAAGAGAGGACCTGGTTAGGCGCCTTCTTCCCGTGCTCCGAGGGACCATCGATCACCACTAAACTTCACCAAAGCTCCCTGAAGTCAGACCCTCAACAGGCTGCCGACCAGAGACAGGGACTGCCGGGGAGAACAAAGATAAGCACCGGACATTCCGTCCACCGCCGCCAACCAGGGTTCACAGGTTTACATAACCGCTGGAGGCCCGTCGAAGCCGTGTTGCCCAGAAGAGGGGAACGCTTGATGCCGTGCCACAGACGACCAGAGCCACACGCTCCTTTGACTACGACTTGAATCACGGACGTGCTCGTCTGCACCGCCACCTGCCTTATCCCGCCGGAGAAGGCCAGGCCATCGACGCGCCGAGGAGCATCCGCCGGTGGGTTTCCCGCCAACCAAAGACCATAGAGACGCCGGACGAATCGACTCCCTTGCTGGGCCACAGTTCTTCACAAACTCTTTGAGGTCCTGAACTATCGACATCAAGGTGCCCCGAACGCCTCTTCCTTGCAGGACGTCTTCGAATCGTCGTCGACGAGCACAGCTGGGACCGAAGCTGCTGCCTCGACGCTGAGTTCACTTTCTTCGAGGGATCTCGACGATCAGTGGCTCCTGCTTTAAAGGGAGCCACTCAAGAAGGATCCGTCAACGACTCGTCAATGAACTGTGCTATTCCAGGTACATTGGGGTGGTAGAAACATTATAGAAGGAAATAATACTTATAGAACAATATATGGACTGTGCTTGTGATATATCTTTAATTTACAGGTTGCCCAGGTAGGGGGATCTCCACACAGAACTGTGTCTAGGTAACGGGGCCAGTATTCTGCCAATTGTTCTAACCAACTGCTTTCCTCCTATGTCTATTGTTGGTTACCTTTATTAAGTGATTGTGTGACATTTAACCAGAGTACAGGTGATGCACTTTAATAAAATCTGATAATTGTGGTACCATTTGGCACTGTATATATTTGCCATTGTAGATTAACTGACCACAAAATTATTTATTGTGATTGTGCATATAACCTTGAACCGTAATTATATAAAGACTGTGTTTTAACTATTACAGTGTGTGGACATTCCTTTGTGGGGGCTTGGGAACTACACTGTACTGAAGAACCAGCCTGCATCACCTCCCGAGAAGCTAGTCCCTGATCGCTCGTCCATTGCTACCAACAATAGAGAATACTGACTGTGCCTCTCATCTACCATATAGAGAGCAGGAGTACAGACCATCCCTCCAGTCTTTACACTGGTGGCAGCGGTGGGATGCTTATAGTTTTAAGAATCAGTGTATAACCGTGCCACTTACAAAATATCTGCACTTTGTTAAATTGAGGTTTAGTTGTGTACAAGATAACTGCATTACAAGCAATGAAGTCTATTGCAAATGGTAAATTGACTAGGATGAGCTTGGAGGCTCTCCAGAGTGCTTGTGAAGCCAGGGAGTTAGACTTTGAACATAGGTATAGGGCTGAGCAGCTGATAGCTGCCCTGGTGGACTAGCAGACTGATGTGATTGTGTGACATTTAACCAGAGTACAGGTGATGCACTTTAATAAAATCTGATAATTGTGGTACCATTTGGCACTGTATATATTTGCCATTGTAGATTAACTGACCACAAAATTATTTATTGTGATTGTGCATATAACCTTGAACCGTAATTATATAAAGACTGTGTTTTAACTATTACAGTGTGTGGACATTCCTTTGTGGGGGCTTGGGAACTACACTGTACTGAAGAACCAGCCTGCATCACCTCCCGAGAAGCTAGTCCCTGATCGCTCGTCCATTGCTACCAACAATAGAGAATCCTGACTGTGCCTCTCATCTACCATATAGAGAGCAGGAGTACAGACCATCCCTCCAGTCTTTACACTGGTGGCAGCGGTGGGATGCTTATAGTTTTAAGAATCAGTGTATAACCGTGCCACTTACAAAATATCTGCACTTTGTTAAATTGAGGTTTAGTTGTGTACAAGATAACTGCATTACAAGCAATGAAGTCTATTGCAAATGGTAAATTGACTAGGATGAGCTTGGAGGCTCTCCAGAGTGCTTGTGAAGCCAGGGAGTTAGACTTTGAACATAGGTATAGGGCTGAGCAGCTGATAGCTGCCCTGGTGGACTAGCAGACTGATGGTTAAACTTTTGAAGGGGGGATGCAACCAATGAGAACTCTGCCCCTGGGGTTGTTGCTGAATCTGATTCTGGGAATGCCACCATTCCTGCTGCCTCTGTTCCAAACCCCAGCACTGCTCTTCAGGGGGAAGCCCTGAAGATTGAACTTTTAAAATTGGAGCTACAATGGGAACAGTGTTAGCCTTTCAATACAAAAAGGTGGAAACAGAAGCTGAGTTGAAGAAAGAGGAGTTGGCACACCAAGTGATACTCAAAGATAGGGACACTGAGCACCAGATAATCCATCTAGAGAAAGCTAGAGTGGATACTTCAGCTAAACCAGTTGAGAGTGGCAGGTCCCCAGCCCCCAAGTTTATGAAAGATTTGGTTGGAGTGTTTGTGGAGGGTTATGATATCCTCAAATGGATTGAAGTATTTGAAATGGCTTGTGCAATTCATGGTGTTGATGAGAGAGATTGGGCTAAGTGTTTGTTAAGCAGAGTGCCTCAGACTGGATATGACTGTATTCTGAAACTGAGTGTGGAAGAAAGGGGTCAGTATGAGTGCATGAAGTTTGCTTTGATTGCCAAGTTTGGCAAGACACCTACCTAATACGTTAAAAGGTTCAGGGATTTTAAGAAAATAGAGAATGTGTCTTGGGTTGACTGGGTGAGTGCTGCGCACCTGAACACGATGGGGTGGTTTGATGGATACAAGGTGAAAACCTTTGTTGAATTGTCCCACCTGTTGTTTTTTTTAGCATTTTTCTGAAGCCTGTTCACCAGAGCTGCGTCAGTATGTTTCTGACTAGAACATTTTGGGTCCCTTTAAGCTGGCCAGGCTAGCAGACATGTGGGTCTCCCACTGGGTGTGCCCTAAGGACTCCAGTGGAAAGGCAAAGGACAAAGAAAAGGGGACCTCTCCGAAAGCTGAGAAGTCCCAGAAGCAATCACAGTCGGGTAAACCAAAACCTTCTTCTCCTAAGACCCAATAATCTAGTGGGGATAAGTCATCTGTAGGTGGGAATAAGAGTAGTGGTCCACCAGGCTCCCAGTGGTTCCAGTACCGTACTTCACATTCCTGGCACTTGTTGGGACTGTGGGGCTCTGGATCACAAGAAGGGTGACCCCAAGTGTAAAGGTAAGGCACTTGGAGTCTAGGCTGTCGGCCTGAGCTACCCTTACCCCATGCCTGAGGTGGAGGCCATTGTCCTCCCCTCCTCTACAGGGAACACATTTGGTGCTCCTGTAGAGATTTCCCTAGTGTCCCTTGGGGCCTGGGACCAGTACGCAGAAGTACTGGTGACAATCCCACAGAACAGCCGTAGATTTTTGAGAAGTGTCCTCTTGAATGGCCAGCCTTCTACAGGCTTGAGAGACACTGGGGAAAGCATGACAGTGGTGGACAGGACCCTGCTCAAGCCAGAGGACTATGTATGTGCTCCTCTTGAGAACCACCAGGTTAGCTGATGCGCCTCCCAAATTATCGCCTGTAGCATTAGTCACACTCATGATTGGAGATAAGACAGCAAAGCTTCCTGTCCTGGTTCAGGACAATGTCCCTGCTAACATTCTGTTAGGAAATGAACTAGTAGAGTTGGCGTTGATCTCAGATGGTCTAGGCATGACTGCTGCTGTAGTCACTAGGTCACAGGTGACACTAGGTCTGGCTGTGAATCAGGTACCCGAGCCAAAGGCAAGGCCTAAGGCAAGGAAACGGAAGAACAAGAAGGCCACCTCTGTGAAGGGGGCCCCTTCTCTTCCTGATGTTCCTACAGCACCCATTGGGATCCATGCTCCGGATGGGCTGGGTCCAGTGAAAAACCCACTCAACTCCTAAGGGAGAAGAGGCAGAAGACCCTCCTGTAGGAGAGGTTCTCAACCCGGAGGATCACCCCGACCTTCAATGCCTGTTGGTTGAAGGGGGACCCTCCCGGGTGAACTTCTGTAAGGGACAGAGAGAGTGCCACTCTCTCGAGGGTCTGAGGAAACAGGCCCTGTCCCGGCACAAGGAGAAGTGCCTACGACATTCCAGATCTATTGGGAGGGTGAGCTCCTTGTAAGTGAGCCCACTAAGCCTGAACCTGGTGCCCTCAAGAGGTTGGTGGTACCCCAGGTTTACAGGCCCTTCCTGCTGCAGTTGGCACATGAGGTGCCCTTAGCTGGTCATCTTGGTACCAAGAAGACTAAGCAGAGGCTCTCTGCCCATTTCTACTGGCCACGGATGGAAGCAGAAGTGGAGTCCCACTGCAGGACCTGCCCAACTTGTCAGATGTCTGGCAAGACTGGAGGCAGTGTCATTGCCCCACTGCAGCCATTGCCAGTGGTTGGCACACCATTTGAGAGGGCGGGTATCAACATTGTCGGTCCCCTTGACCCTCCCACTTCAGGTGGACATCGGTTCATCCTGGTCTTGGTTGATCATGCCAACAGGTACCCTGAGGCTATACGCCTTCGAACTGTTACTGCCAAGACAGTTTCCAGAGCTCTTCTGGGCATTTCCACCCATGTTGGATTCCCTAAGGAGGTTGTCTCTGACAGAGAATCCAACTTCATGTCTAGTTACATGAAAACCATGTGGAAAGAGTGCGGGGTAACCTACAAGTTCTCCACCTCTTACCATCCCCAGTCCAATGGTCTGGTTGAGAGATTTAATAAAACTCTCAAGGGCATGCTAGGCGCTTTGGAAGAGCCCCTAAGGAGAAAATGGGATCTTCTCCTGCCATGCCTGCTGTTCGCATACAGAGAGGTACCTCAAGAGGGTATTGGTTTCAGCCCCTTTGAGTTACTCTTTCGACATCCCGTGATGGGGGCCCTTGCCTTGATCAGGGAAGGTTTGGAAGCCGCCCCTCCAGGTCCCGGCATGCAAGTGGGGGACTATGCGTTAGGCCCCAGACAGAGGATGACACAGATGATGGGTCAGGCAATAGCGAATCTCAAGGCCAGCCAAGAATTGAATAAGTACTGGCATGACCTTAAAGCCCTGAAAGTGGATTGGACTCCGGGACAGGAAATTCTTGTGATGGAGCCTACCAAGCCTAGAGCTTTGGCAGACAAGTGGACTGGTCCCTTCAGGATCATCTCGAAGATGGGCGAAGTTAATTATCTGGTTGACATGGGAGTCCCTGGGGTAGCCCCTCAGGTATTCCATGTTAACAGGCTCAAGCCTTTCCACAGGCAAGCAGACGCCTCATGTCTCTTCCTAGCTTCAGAGCAAGAAGGGGATGCAAGTGAGCCCCTTCCTAATTTGCTGCATAGCAACCCTCAGGATGGCTCAGTGGAGGGAGTACATCTCTCTCCAGATCGGACAACAGAGCAGCAGAGGGCCTGCAGGGCTTTTCTACGGCAGTATGCCTCTCTGTTTTCAGTAACACCAGGCCTTACACCGTGGTGTAGGCATGAAATTGACACTGGTGACAGTGTGCCTGTCAAGAGCAGGTGCTACCGTATGTCAGATACTGTTAAAAACCACATCCAGGCTGAGGTCGCCCAGATGTTGGATCTGGGTGTTATTGAACCCTCAACCAGTACCTGGCCCAGTCCCATGGTCCTTGTCCACAAGGCAAGTTCCCAGGCAGGTACCAAGGATTGGAGGTTTTGTGTGGACTACCGAGGAGTCAATGTCATCACCAAAACTGGCGCGTACCCATTGCCCAATGCTGATTAGCTCGTGGACACCATAGGTGCTGCCAAATTTGTAAGCACCTTTGACCTTACCTCAGGCTATTGGCAAATAGCTCTGACGGACCATGCCAAGGAAAAGACGGCGTTCTCAACACCTGAGGGACTCTACCAGTTTTGGGTCATGCCTTTTGGTTTGAAGAATGCCCCTGCCACCTTCCAGAGATTGGTCAATCATGCGCTCAGTGGGCTGGAGGCCTTCTGTGTGGCCTACTTAGACGACATTCGCGTCTACAGTTCCACCTGGGAAGAGCATTTGACATATCTGGATAAGGTGTTGCAGGCCTTGAAAAGGGCTAACCTCACTATCAAGGCCACCAAGTGCCAGATAACTCAGGGGAAAGTTGCGTTTCTTGGTCATGAGGTAGAAGGGGGTGAAATCCAACCTCTCCCGAGTAAAGTACAGGATGTACATGACTGGGAGACTCCCACTACTCAAACCCAGGTGAGGGCTTTTTGGGCCTCACTGGGTATTATCACAATTTCATGGTGGACTATGGAACCATAGCTGCACCCCTGACAGCTCTGACTTCACCCAAACAGCCTAGGAATGTGAATTGGACTGAAGACTGTCAGAGGGCCTTTGATGGCTTTAAAGAAAGTCTGTGTAGGGCACCTGTGTTGTGTGTGCCTGACTACAGAAAACCCTTTATCGCCCAGACGGATGCCTGCGACACAGGAGTTGGAGCGGTCTTGTCCCAGGTAGATGACAAAGGAAGGGAACATCTGATCATATTCATTAGTAGACAACTCAAGGGTAGAGAACTTGGGTGGGCTACTGTTGAAAAGGAAGGTTTCAGTATAGTTTGGAGCCTTAGGCGCTTTAGGCCCTACCTTATGGGGTCTACCTTCAAGGTTCAAACAGATCATACGCCCCTGAAGTGGCTTATGCAGATGAAGGGTGAGAACCCGAAAATGCTCAGGTGGTCCATTAGCCTGCAAGGGATAGACATCACCATAGAGCATAGTCCAGGGAAGAGTCACAATAATGCACATGGCCTTTCCAGAAGGTATGTTGACCATCTGGATGAGGGTGTCTATCTCGTGGGAGATTAGGCACCCTAACCTCAGTCTGGGGGGGTGACTGTGATGCTGGAAATGCATTGGAGGGACAGTGCGCCCCCCTGTCCTTGTCCTGTAGTCCTTTTTCATTTGTGTTCTGTATTGTTTTCTGCCCAGGAGTTATTGTGGGACTCCTGGCAGTGCAGGTCTTCCTGTTTTTGGTTTGGTGTACAGACCCATGGGATACCCTTACGGCACCCATGAATGGGGGTGCAACCCTGTGCCCCTAGTGTATGTATGTTTTGGGCACCTGTGTGTGGCCCACAGAGCAGGGTATGGGCTGGTGGCAGCTCCTTGCTGAATTTGTCAGAGTATCCTCCATTTTGGAATACCAGGCCCTGCCATTGGAATCAATTGATTCCTGATAGGAAACAAGATGGCCCCTGTGGCTTCTTGCTTTCTATCGCCTTTTACCTTGTTTTCCCAAAGTCCTGGGAAGCCCTTCCCCCTGACTAGCTGTTGGGTGGAAGTTCCATATATGGTGTTGTTGTGAAGTCCAGGCCAGTCCAGTGACTGTATGTTGTGGGTACACCCTGTGGTTGGGACCTGGGTGAATAGAGTGTGTGACCAATATGCACTTCTTGTTGTAGATGTCTGGTATCTGGTGTTTGACACAATGACTGAGACAGCCCTGCCCGAAACTGGTATGAATGTAGTCTTGAATGGCTGGGTACTTGTCCCAATACACATTCCTTGTTGTGAGTGTCTGAGAGGGAGGAGAATGGCCTGAATGCACTGTATGCCTGTTGGCTGACTGACTGCTGAATGCCCTTCTGAGTGATTGGTTGTCTGAGTGGCACCCAGCAGAATGAATTAGACATCAACCAGTATATCTGGGGGCCTCTCACTGCTAAAATTCGTTCAGAAGCTGAAGCTGAAACTAACATTGAAAGTGAAGCTGAATCTCGAAGTCGAGCCTGAAGAAGGCCGATTGCTGTCTCCCTTTGCCGAAATCCGAAAGCCGTCGAGACTGATCCAAGAGAGGACCTGGTTAGGCGCCTTCTTCCCGTGCTCCGAGGGACTATCGAGCACCACTAACCTTCACCGAAGCTCCCCGGAAGTCAAACTCCTCGACAGGCTGCCGACCGGAGACGGGGACAGCCGAGGAGAACGAAGATAAGCACCGGACATTCCATCCACCGTCGCCGACCAGGGTTCGCAGGTTTGCATAACTGCTGGAGGCCTGTCGAAGCCGTGTTGCCCAGAAGAGGGGAACGCTTGGTGCCGTGCCACAGACGACCAGAGCCACACGCTCCTTTGACTACGACTTTTGATTCACGGACGTGCTCGTCTGCACCCCCGCCTGCCTTATCCCGCAGAGAAAGCCAGGCCGTCAACACGCCGAGGAGCATACGCCAGTGGGTTTCCCGCCAACCAAAGACCGTAGAGACGCCAGACGAATCGACTCCCTTGCTGGGCCACAGTTCTTCACAAACTCTCTGAGGTCCTGAACTATTGACATCGAGGTGCCCCGCACGCCTCTTCCTTGCAGGACGTCTTCGAATCGTCGTCGACAAGCACGGCTGGGACCGAAGCTGCCGCCTCGATGCCGAGTTCACTTTCTACGAGGGATCTCGACGATCAGTGGCTCCTGCTTTAAAGGGAGCTGCTCAAGAAGGATCCGTCGACGACTTGTCATCGAACTCTGCTATTCCAGGTACATTGGGGTGGTAGAAACATTATAGAAGGAAATAAGACTTATACAACAATATATGGACTGTGCTTGTGATATATCTTTACTTTACAGGTTGCCCAGGTGGGGGATCTCCACACAGAACTGTGTCTAGGTAATGGGGCCAGTATTCTGCCAATTGTTCTAACCAACTGCTTTCCTCCTATGTCTATTGTTGGCTACCTTTATTAAGTGATTTGTGTAACATTTAACCAGAGTACAGTTGATGCACTTTAATGAAATCTGCAAATAATTGTGGTACCACTTAGAACTGTATATATTTGCCATTGTAGATTAACTGAGCACAAAGTGAGTTATTGTGATTGTGAATATAACCATGAACCTTAATTATATAAAGAATGTGTTTTAACTAATAACAGTGTGTGGACATTCCTTTGTGGGGACTTGGGGACTACACTGTACTTAAGAACCATCCTGCATCCCCTCCTGAGAAGCTAGGCCCTGATTGCTCGTTCATTGCTACCAACAATTGAGAATATTGGCTGGGGTCCTCTGTCCCTCTCCTCTACCATATAGACAGCAGGAGTACAGACCACCCTCCAGTCTTTAAACATGTTACGCAGCCCTATCGAATATTACAATTAATGCCCAGAAGTCGTGCTTGTTCCCCTTGGCTGGTTACAAAGGTTGCCAATACTGCCCATTTAATGGGAAATAGCCACATTTAGATAACTTGGGGGTAGATTTTTATCATGATCCCAAGACGGAACACTTGCAAAACACGGTGAGAACGGTGGACAAAATAGAGAAATCCATGGTCTTTTGGGCAAAGCTGCCACTTTTGTTGATGGGGCGAGTTGCGCTGTTGATGGTGGTGTTGCCTAGGCTCCTCCATTTCTTCACCAATCTACCATACAATATCCCCAGAAGCTTCTTCAAGTGGTTAGACACTATATGGCGTAGTTTTCTGTGGCATAATTCGAGATGCTGTATGGCTCTTGTAAAATTTCAAAAATCGTATGCCCCGCATTTTGAGACTTATTTCATGGCGTGTCAATTACAATTAGTGGAGAACTGGTTGTCGGATGGACAGTGCCAGGACACCTCATTATTACAGCCACAATGTGCTACATTCTTCTTGAAAGAAGTAGTTTGGACAGTTAAGCCATGCACCCCTGACCCCCTGCTACTTTTGAAACTGGGTAAAGAGATGTGGCATAAAGCTGGCCGCTTTCTGAATATGGACTCGCTGTATTCCCCCAAGTACCTTTAGTGTCGCTAAAGTGTGAAGATTCACAACTCAGACTGAAGATACAGAAATACTGGGAACCACTGGCGTGGTGACGGTAGGCGACCTACTGGAAGACGATAAATTGATGGATTTCGAGACCCTCGCCTCTGACACAGGAATATATGTAGGGCAATATATTACACTTGTGGCACTACTTCATGGGGTGCAGGGCCGATGGCTTGCCCGGATGGGATATTACAGGAAGATGAGACCATAGAAACACTGTATGACATTTCAGAGGGGAGACACGGGGTATTGCAGCTATACAAGCTGCTCATGTCACGACCAGATGATGTGATGGGGCAGACCAAGCGCAGTTGGGGGGCAGATTTACAGGAGCAACTTACAGACACATCCTGGGGTATAGCTTTAACGTACCATAAAAAGGTTTCGAGAGACACAAAGCTCCAGCTGATCCAATTGTATGTCAACCACAGGGCGTATCTGACGCCAAGGAAGATTGGCACATTTAGCAAGGGACCAGAAATAGGTTTATGGTGTAAGGATCTCCAAATGTGGTCTAAGGCAGAAACAACAGTATGGCAAGAAGCGGCCTGTGGTGGTCAGGATGAACAAAATGTATCCCTAGACTCCTGGAAACAACTGATACAAGACCTGTTGGTATCAGTGCATGGCATAGCTCAGGAGGTGGTAGCTTCCCAGGAGAGATAGAAGGTTATATGAATGAGGAGGGTGTGAAACACAGTTGAATATAATATGGTACAATAGGTGAAATAGGCAGGTGCGGGGTTGGGGGAAGTTATGTAAACAGACACTATTAATGCACATTGTCATGGTTCATTTATTGATGTTTGTAAGTTACTTTGTTGTTTAAAAACCGAATAAAGATTTAAAAAAATAGTAATAATGAAAAAAAGTATTTGTCCAGTGCCCACTTCTGCCCCTATTCCTCCTCCGCTAGCAGCCTCGCCCGGCCCATCCGGTCCGAGCCCGCTATCTATCCCCCCGCCATCTGCTCCCCCACTCTTGGTTGCCCTCCTGGGTATTTCCCTCCTACTCATTCTGGCCCTTTTATCCCATACCCCCTGCACCCTGCTGACAAGCTGCGAGCCGCCACTGCTGCGAGGGCCCCATCTGAAGCCACTCTATGCTCTGGCCTTACCTCCCCAGTCCCCTTATCCCCCGTAACTTCCAGTACGGCCCCTTCCAGCTGGACTTTTGATGCCCTGCTAATAATGCTTAGCGCCTCACGCAAAGAGCGTGCGGCCGCCAAACCCCTCGACCCAGCCCCGTCTTGCCATCCTGCCCAACGTAAAAGCTAGATCCTCTAATGACACCGAAACCCCTTCCTCCCTGAAATAAAAAACAAGATTTCCATTCTAAACACCAGGAGAGCTAGATCTCCCCCTGCTCTGGGCTTATATGCTATATATTAATAGCCAGTACCTGGCTGTATTCCACAAACTGCGTCCCCTTTGCCTATAAATAGACCCACTGGGATCCTTAACAACCCCTCTAGTACCTGACTGCCAGCTGCCTTCCTAACTTGACCAACTGTCAATAAACCCCTTCACCCACACTGATCAAAAAGCTCCCCACTTTTCTTTCCTTTTTAAAAAAAATGTATTTATTTGCCCCTCCACCTAGTCACACCAACTATCCCCCAGCAATAAAATTGCTCCCTACCAGGGAATTATTCTTTATATTCCTAATTATAAATTGTCCTTAAATAAACGTATTTGATTTCCTTATTTTTCTCTTTATTATTAATCTATTTAGTTTCCCAACCGCAGCTCCCACTCTTTCTTAATTAACAGAAAGATCCAAGCGACCGTGCTGCACTGCCACCTGGTGGCTAAAATGCTCCTTCACAGGTTAAAGGGACATATAAACAAAAAGGGCGAGCACCGCACTGCTCCTTTTAGCCACAACCGCACCGCAGTCTACTGCGTGTAAGGAACCGGGCCCCCAGCCCCACGGCGGAAGAATTAACCCTAGATGCCCTCCCAGAAGAAGCGAGAGCCGCACCACGCAGCCCACAGCCCCAATCCCCACACCGCAAGGGATGAACATGGGGAACCCTAGCACGCAGGAGCAAGCTTAAAAAAAATACAGGAAATCAAAAAGAAGGTAACGCGGAACCAGGCCCTTGGAGTGCAAAGCGACAGCCCTCCTCACAGTTAAGAGTGGTGCTTTATTTGCAGCAACCACAAAATAAACCTGTATTTTTCTTTTTTTTTTTTTAAACCCACCCAGACACAAACCCAATGCCCTCACCCAAAATCCCTCAGCCCCCTACCGCTAACCGACGCACCAGAAACAGGCCCAAAGCTGGGAAGGCTCAGGGGCAGCGACCAGACAAATGCTACATCTCTAACCGTCGCTTGCTTCCCGAACCCTCTCTGCCCCCCTATATACTCCTTTGGGAAGGTGCTCTGTGTGTGTAGGCCAGCACGCTGGCCTGTGCGGCGCCAAAAACCACCCCGGGAGGGAAACGCTTGCGCATTCCTCCGGGGGCCCCCTTTCCTAGATTCTACTACAAGCGGAGCTTCTCATAACGTCTGACTAAACAAGTGAGTCTAAATGGTGAGTATATCCTTGAAAGCAAATCCAAACTTTAATTCCAAGTATTGAGTCACTGGAAGACAGATTCCTGGTAGTTTAATATTTGAACTTGCGTTTTTAAAAACTACTACACTAAACTGTCCCACACAATCAACATTAACCAGATACAAGTTTCCTTGCTCCTGCTGCCAGTATCAACTTCTTCACTGTTGTATGCCTGGAATCTAAGGAGCAAAAGACACTGGAACTTCCTGCTTGACTAAATTTGATGAAAGGCAGTTTAGAACCCTGGCAAAACACCTAGGTTCCAAACTCAACCAATCAGAAGTTCTTCCACCATCTTGACTTGGGCCATGCTCCTGTTTCTGAACAGAATAGGTTAAGGCCAAACCAACCAGTGAAGGAGACCCAAGGGAATGGCCATCTACAAGAGAAACAGCCCCCCACCCTGTGTACCACCCTAAGGAGTACCCTGAACCTGACAGAGGGGGGTGAAAGGAAGACAGCCTTTCGGACTAAATTTGGTCTGAGTATTTTGTGATGGCATTCGGTCTGTATTATGCCCCCTTAGTCTTTCAATTTTTCATCAATGAAGTTCTGAGGGAATATTTAGACCTCAGAGTTTATATTGATGACATTTTGATTCACTCCCACAATCAAGAAGATCCAGAACATGTAAAGTAGGTACTGTCATGGACCTACTAAGTAGCAACAGACCAATGAGACATGTCAGGAGAAAGTGAGGTTAATACCGGGGTAAGGGATATTGTAGTGCGATTGGATTCATACATGCCAACATTCTGTGACCAAAAATCTGTAGGAATCTTAAAGATTCAAAAATAGTAATTTGCATAATGATGTCACATCAATTTGACCCAATGAAAAAATGACAGGGCATGACATCACAGGAAATTATGTAATGTGAACTTTGACCTTATGACTTCACAGGAACTGACCTCAAATGGCATATGGCTTTGAAGAGATCACAGGAAAGTTTAACATAATGGATGGTACTGCCCCTGCATAGAGTGCAAAACAGTCAGAGGCATCTGTGAGGTGTATACATTGCAAGGGAGACAAAGAAATAGAGCTGGAGGTTAATAGCTGCCGATTATCATGAGACGGGCAGCCAGCAGGGAGCTGAAACAAGAAATGCCCACTGAAAAGCTTTAAATCCCATGTTAGCAAGTGCCTGCTGTGAAGGAACCAGTGTGATAACACTTCTGTATATCACTGGGAAGGGACGGCCGAAGGGCTCCAACAAATGCAGCTTGTAAGGCAAGCCCCAGAACAAATACAGTAATATAGAGAGAAATATATTTGTGTTAAAACTGCTGACTGGAAACATGGGGTAGTTGCTAGAGGTCTCCCTGAGGTTCATGCCCCTTTCAAATGACAAGGTTGAAAGGTCCAGATGCTGTCCCTGCCCTAGACACATCAAATATTTAAAATAGTTATAAATATACCTGCCTCGGAGAACATACATTTGCAGCTGTGTATTCAGCACAGACGTTGGGAAGTTCATTATTCTGCAGTGAGAGACAGAGCACCTGGGGAGCTCTGAACAAACACAGTAAATTATTCCACATCCAAAGAGGAAAAAAACCCAGTTATTACAGGTGATAAATGTCCTAATCTTTTAGCTCATGTAAAAGGAAATGTATAATATCTACCTCATAAAAAGGTAACTCATTCACAGAGATTGCATTGACGGTGATGAGTCCAACATCCAAAACAGTAATCACCTGTTAACTATGATGTAACATAGGTGTTTGACAACATCATAACATCAAACCAAAGTGTGAACGAAAACAAAATTGACGCTGTAGTATCTAAATATCATCAGCTGTACTAGTAACCTAATTGGATATGCTGTGATCAAAAATGCCCATGTTGCATGTTTCAAAACCTTTACTCCACCACTGGTGATCCCAACACTCCCAGTATCAAATTGGTCTATTTATACGATACATGTCCATACCTCTTAAAAACACAGTGGTAAAAAAACATTGGAAAAAAAACGTTATGAAGGAAGATCCTAAGTGTGGAAAAACAGTGTTATATCTCACATAACTAAGAGACACAGCGTCTGTAATAAACACTCAAGAGAAGCAAACTCACCACTTGTATAAATAAGAAAGCCACCTTTGCTATGTTTGCTCGATGTTTGCAGTTCCATATAGGGGGCCCTGTTTTATGACATCAAAAATGAATGACGTTAGGGGATGATTCAGCTTCACCATTCATTGTGCTCACAACCTGATGCGTACTACGGCACAGATGCCACAGTTTAGGGCACACGTGTGTGTGGGAAAGAATTTAAAAAGTGCATGTTTTTAAAAATTGTAAACCAACGTACTCTAGGTAAGTGTTTACATATCCATGTCATTATGTCCGCCTGGAAGCTTGTGATAGACAAGGACGGACCTGCTTGCCCGCGAGCAGAAGCAGGTATGCAAAAAGCTAATATCCTGACTTTTCCAGTAACCGCTTCTCACCTATACATAGTATGTTATTGCCAGTCAACGCTGTCCCTTTCTGTGGACGAGAGGCTAATGCACCTCACAAGTAAAAAAAAAAATACAAATATACTCTAAGGCATGTTCATTAACACTGCCGTTTTCAAACACCAAGAACTGACTACATAGAAAATGGTGATTTGCCTAAATGTTTGCATTGAAATACAATGGAAAATAGGTGCGTGTGTCTGTTCACACATGGCGCTGTCACTCGGATGCTCTGGCACTGAGGCAGGGCAGTGTCTGTTTCACTCAAGCAGCGAGCATCAATCAAAATTAATCGGCCCATTACGCCCAGCTTCAAAGCACTGATCTGAGAATGCTGCTCTGGGCCTGGCAGCCAGGTCTAGTGGAGCCCTCATTAATCGGTAGGTTTTGACATGCAAATCGGTAGACAGTAGGACTGCTAAATCTGTAGGGTTGGCAAGTATGAGTGAGTGGGTGGGTGAGCCAAAGGCTTAATGTTTTCTTAACAATAGCTAATGCAGGCAGCCAGCAGTGTCCCAAGGCAAGATGGAGAACTCTTAGCAGTTGATTGGCTGAAGGCAGTGTGAGGTCATTTGGAATCTCAAGAGATTCTAAACTGCCCTTCGTCCAAATTTTGCACAGAAGAGGTTGCAGCCTGTGAAGCACTTGAAGAGAAGCGGTGAAACAGAAGTAAAAACCTGAAGAGGCCAGAGTTTGCACCAAAGACGAAAACTAGAGTAAGACCCTGAGCACATCACCAGAAGAAAATGCTTACCCAGATCCAAGTGGTTTTCAAGTTCCAGAGTATTTCTAAAGCTTGTGTAATATTTAATATGTTGAATATGTAGAAGTTATAAAAGACTCCTTCAAACGGTATTATTAAATAATCGGTACGTTGCCTACGGTCTACAAGGCCAAAATAGTTTGTGAAGCACGTGACGCATTTTTCAGTCACACAAGTAACCGAAAACGTGAAATTCCTAGAGGAAATGACGCACGACGTTCGGATTCCAGCCACGTTGGTTTCCTTGGTAACTGTAGCAGCGGTGACGTTTTACTGATCAGCACGGGGGAGCGCGGTGAAACGGTAAATTGAGATACGTAGTGCGCAGGCCTAGCAGTGAAGTTTTACAGGAAGGTAAAAAGTAGCACAGTGTCATTTTACAGCGCAGTGAAAGGAAAAGTTGATCCGCGTAGTGCGCAGAAGAAGCGAATCACACCAAACTATGAAGTTCCAAGTGCACAGAACTAGAAAGGTTTAAAAAAAAAATGGGTTGCGACCTCATTAAGCTTTTTCGTCATTTGTAGTTTCACCCATGGTCTTGAGGGATACTTGAAAGGTGCAGGCAGTTCGGGATTGGCCTTCTTCATCTAGTGTCAAAGGCTTGCAGAGCTTTTTAGGTTCGGAAACCTCCTATCGGAGTTCCTACAGTTAAACATTTTAAAAAAGGAGTCAAGTTTAATTGGACAGTGGAAGCAGAATTGGCAATGTCAGGTCCATCAGGTCCAGACAGGGTGGTCGAGGCCCTTGCAAGCAAGTTATATAGATTATTGGGGGGTTGAGCTCAGGGTGGTGGTCTAAGTCATTGGGCCTCATTAGGAGTGTTGTGGTAAGGCAACAGCGCTGGTAGTCCTACCGGCGCCGTTGTTGCCATGCCGCAACCTTCCGAGTCTGCTCACAGGTGCCGCTCTGGATGCCTGGTCAGACCAGACGTGCAGAGCTGCACCTGCGAGCAGAGGATGGTAGGAAAAGTACCGTTATGAACAGTACCGCTGCTACCATCCTCCCCATTCCCATTGAGCCCTTTTGGGGCTCGAATGGGGATGTACCGGGTCAGGGTCTCGTGAAAGAGAATTACCGGGCCCTCCAAGGTCGGAATGGCCTGGTAAGTCCCCTTTTGTGGGACCCGGGTTTGGGGGTAGCCATACCCTTATTAAGGGCATGGCTACCTCCAAACTCATAATGAGGCCCATTGTTATTTTCCTTGGCAAACATTATAGGGGAATGGAATTCAATGTCAAGACCGGAGGCTCGGATTATGCTTCTCTTTCCATTTTACGACTTCAGCAGCAAAGTACAACCAATAATGCATGATAACAAAGCTCGATAAAAAAAAAACAACATTAACCATTGAAATAGAGTCTTTGGTAATTCTGTTATTATTGGCCCTCAAACTGACCATGTGACAAACGTAACAAATCTGTATGGTCCTTGCTCATGAGTACACTGTCCCATCTCATCCACTTTCTCTTTCTTTGCTCGATCGAAATTGCGTCCACTGATCTTCACAATCCCGTCCAATATGCAAAAAAAATCCTCAATTCCCCGATTGTTTGTTTTCCACCACCAAAACTGATAGAAAACAAATACATACAATGATTGCAAGTCGAAAGAGGTTGGGACAATCGTAAAATCAACCACAGTTTCCATTTATAATCACTTTATGCATATATAATGACATGTAACACCTTAATATATTCATCATCAAAAGCACTTGAACATTTGTAAACTTCTAAAATCAGTTCAATGCATAATCAAATCATTTCCATTACGATTGATACGGTGGGATAATCCTTGGCCTCCGTGTCTTTAATAGAATTATGACTTTCTGGAACAAATGTGTTGAAAATCTGAATTCTATATCAAGACCGGATGCTCAGATTATGCTTGTTCAAAGCTTACTCACCACCAAGGATGCCACACTCTGTTAGTTTAAAATAGAATGTTTTAAAAGTCGATTCATTCGACCAATCTGCAGGCCTCATATTGTCTTCCACTCTGGCTCCTATGTTAAATGCCTCAGTAGCCATCGCTCCCCTCGCTGAGTGAGACCCATATCTTACTACGTCAATGCCTGCCTACTCTATCACCTATCTAAGCCTTCTGGCTATGGTACCTGGTGTTACGTCCTTGAAAGGTTTACAAAATCGCTATTTGTAACTGTGATACTCCTGGTGGTCTCAATTCCCTCGTCATCTACTCATATGCCGATAAACATATGACCGGCCATAATTTTGGTTGACCCGGAAAAGATTCATATGATGTGGATTTCAAACCTGTTTTAGTCCTCGTTATGAGGACGGTCACTCCATTCAGTGAAACACTCTTCCTGTTGATCTCCAGGGCTCTAATGTCCGATGACCTTTTACAAGACAGTAGACATAGGAGCATGGATAGCTTGCCTGAAATGACCTTCCTGGATAAATCTTGGTTATCCGGCCATGACAGAAATAGTTTCAATACTGTACCCACATCCCATAATTGAGTATATTTTTCTCTAAGGGGTCTAGACATCTTTACTCCCCTTAATAGTCTACAAATCAGGGGTTGTTCTCCTATTCCGATCCCTTCGATCCTGGGCTGCCCTGCTGCTATCGCGGACCTGGCCGTATTGATAGTTCTATATGCTTTCTGTGCTAAGAAATTGGTTAAATGTACTACATCGGTTCAATATCCCTCTCCAAGCACCAGCTACTCTAGCTAGCCCATGCAGACTTGTAAGCCCTGTGTGTTCCTGGGGTCCAGGATTTGTTAATGATGATTTCAGCCTCATTCGATAAACCTGGCCTAACCCAAGATCTCCTGAAATCGGCCATGTGATTAGATTGAGTCTGCCTGACCTCACTAAAGGATGGCTGAGGCCTCTGGGGTCTCGTACAATGAACTCACACCTGGGTAGAGATACTGGGTTGTGGTGTGATAATTCCAGCAGACTGGGGAACCACACCTGTCCCCTCCAGTCCGGCGTAACTAGAACCAGCAATGCTTTCTGCCGCCTCACCTGGGCTAGCGTCCTGGCTATCATGGAGAAAGGAGAAAAACATTATTTGTTTATTGACTCCATGATTTAAGCAAGGTGTCGGTCGCTTCCGCCTCTGGGTCCAGTCTCCAGCTGAAGGACCAGATTAGTTGCTTGTTCAATCTCAATGCAAAAAGGTCGACCTGACATGGTCCCCATCGAGTCACTAGTTCTTGGACTACCTCCTCGTCCAGCTTCCAATCGCTGGCGTCCCTGAGGTATCTGGAGTTCCAGTCGGCCACCTCATTCTGATGGCCCAGTAAGTATTCTGCCGTCACTGACACTTTCCTCTGAAAACAGAGTTCCCAGAAATCTTTCGCCAGTTCCGCCTATAATTTGGATCTCGTCCCTCCCAGTCTGTTTATGTACCCGACTGCCGAGACGTTGTCCATCTTGAGTAGGACACACCATTGTGCCTGCTCTTGAGTCCAGCATTTCACTGCGAAAGACCCTGCCAAT